>NC_137545.1:40198226-40375726 GCF_963082525.1 Nesoenas mayeri | reverse complement strand
AACGTTACTTGCCTGAATAGTAAAAGCAAAACCAGAGCCTCAGCGAACAACCCATCATAATTTTAGGGTGATAACACTGAAATCAAATGAGTGGTTTGTAACTTCAAGACACAAATGGAGATATCCATGTGTACGTGGCCAGCCAGATGGGAGTATGGATATTCATTCTTAACAAAGACTGGATTTTTATCCAATAAAGTACTCAGCAAATATTATACTATTTTGAAGCACATAATGAAAAGGTCTCCTTTTATATCTTTACCCAGCTCTAAATGAGATAAGAGCCATCGACGTATTTTTGAGATTTGGTTGACAAATAATGGAGTTTGAGAATCCTGTGTAGTCCACTGGCTCCAGACATATATCTACAATCTGGAGTTGTGCAGCCTGAAGTAAACACAGCTGTGTTTATCCGAATGTGTGATCCCGTGTACATGGTAGAAAGTTCAAATAAATGCACTCAATGCGATGATGCTGTAAATGCAGCGAGTGCATTCGTCAGATGCGTGATGATGCAATCTCTTAAATAAACAAACTGAGCTGTTTGACTCCTGAGCTGCATAGACATAAAATATATATGTACATTAATTGAAGCCAATAAAACGAGATCCAAACCCGCTATAAGATCTTAAATGAACCTTAACTGAAAACCCACTTCTTGTTCTTACACCCTGAATAAACAAGTTCTGTGCACAGGCATCAAATATATGGTGTAAGTTTTAGACAACTACAGACTGAGGTAACAAATAATCATCAGTTCTGGTTATTTTTACCTAAGATGGTCCATTTTCTAAGACCAGCTCTAAAAATTATAGGATATTCCAAGTTTTTCTCTCATCATCCACAGAAACAGCTCTGTTTTACAGCTGAAATATCATTTTTTGGCATGTGTGATCTGTTCAGTATTCAACAGAACCAATAGTCTAGAGGAATAAGTTTGTGATGAGCTGAAGAATACGTGAAGGAAAGGGAAAAACTGAATGGAGATGCTATCAAAGCTGTTGTTTTACTCGGAGTTACCATTGGCTCAGCATTTCACTATAAACTCATTCAGAACATCAAGTTACTGGAAAAAATCCTCCACTTGAGTAATATGAAATATTTACTGATGAGTCAGAAGTTGGAAGTAGTGACACCACTACACACTATTAAAAAGTCCTGCTTTTCAATATTGCCTGACTGCTCTGCAACCCTAAATAGCATCACTGCAGAAGTGCCATAAAGCTTCTTCATTTGTCTCAAGCATGTTCACTTGGAAAACACAAGCTGTACAAATGGTCTCGAGAATGTTTACTGCAGAATTAGATCATCAAATTTCTTGACTTATGTGTTTTAAAACCTTGCCCAAAAGATGGCACTAACATTGTTTTTAGTAACATATATCGGATATAGATTTAATTCTTCCCCCCATGTCAAAGTATCTTCAAAATTGTCACAAACGTATGTTGGAAGAACATGCTCGACATGCACTACTATGCCAGACAACAATTGCTATGTAGAAATTAAGCTTCCTTCATGTTGAGAAGCACACAGAAAGTATTGCTGGACCATCAGATGTATCTGTCAAAATACAGAGACACTGAGCTATGAAACCTTCATCCCAAACAGGACTATTTAAATCTATGTAATATACCATACAATATACCAGAAGGGTATCATACATTTAAATTATGCACTATTAAATCTCTTGAAAAGTATGTTAAGACTAGATCAACTTCATTGAACAATTTATATCTGATTTAAAATATTCAAAGTAGTATTACACTGTTGAATTTTATTATCAGTAATTTATTTCAAGTTTTAAAATATTTAAATTACATGCTGCATAAGGAATGGCAAATAGTTTGCATGTCTCCTCAAGCAGTGGAAGCACCTATTTACAATACTTTCACAGTTTATGTTAATATGGTTATTCTGAGTGTGCACGGAGACCATCTTCTTTTCACTAAGTAGATCGTGTCTGTGGACTTGAGGAAGGTGGGCCTCGAATAAGCTAAAAATTTGCTGTTGATCTGGCAGGAATGGAGCATTTGACAAGCAGAGGACTCAGGTGGGGTTGCTATAATCTACAGGACCACCAGGGAGGAGAATACTGAGTGTTGCTTCCACTGAAGCCATCGGAAAAAAGACCTGTAAAGAGTCAGGCCCAGCTTTTGGTACTGTGAGCTGCTTGTGAACATCTGGTGACTCTTACTTTTCATGTCATGCTCCTTCCATAATAGCTTCGCTCATACAGCTTCCAAAACCCTCAGGTACATGTTAAGGTACTGTGATAAAGCAGAACACTGGATAAAGCCAGAGCAAGGGACATCAGAAGGTAATGAGACAGGTCAGTGTGATAGGAATGACCCAATTATTGTCAATTCCTTCGCAAGCACTGTAACAAAGGACAAATTTGAGGGGCAGAGCAGAGAAGGTCTGATGGGAGAGCTTGGAAACTGAATATAAAGGCGACAGATAAATGAAAGTGAGAGGTTACGCCAAGGTAGGTCTTGAAAGAGAAGTCTGTGCTTATGGTCTGTGCAGTCAACACAAGGGATGTTGTGGGATCCAGAGGAAAGCAGCGACAGGTTGAAGCTGTGTTAGAAAGTGGCAGGAGAAGAGGTAGATGGAGGGGGTTTGATGTGGTGGGACGGGAATGTCACTGTTGAGAGAAGAAGCCAAAGGGAGATGGAGCAAAGCAGAGAGGGGTGGATGGTCTGGAGGCACAGGGGTATGGAGACATATCAGAGGTGAAGAAATAGCTGGGGCTGCTGCTACGATAGCAGTGAGGGAAATAAGAAGGACTCATATGTACTGGGCTTCTCTTTGGGGGAGTCATGTAGGAGCTCTAATCTGGGAATCTGCACTTATGTATATTGAATTTAGCCCCAAAATGAGGAAAAGAAGGAGCATGAATTATGCAAACGTGATGTATATATAGCTTTTCACTCCAAAAAGATGGACCACAAATGAGGAGGGTGAGGAATGGCAGGAGCTGCCCCAAAGCACATTTAATACTTAACACCACTTCCTTACGAAGTCGAAATAATTTATGTCCCCAGTCTGCTGCCCTTCTGCTATCAACCCCTTCCTGAAGTCAGTTAGTTAAAGAAATGCAAGGCAAAGGCAGGCAAGCTTCTTGGGGAGGACAGACCTAGCCACTCCTAGTTTTTGTTTTAGTTTCCAAGAGACAGAATCAGGTTTCCTTTTAGACCCGTATTTTTGTTGTTGTATCTAGGGTAAGCTAATGTTTATACCCCCCCTGCCTTAAACTTTATTTTTCTTCGTGGAAGGAATTAGTCAGGGAGAAAAGAGAAGTGTAAAATAGCAACAGAGGCATCACAACGAAATCGGGGAATTTACGAAAAGTCAAAAATTAGATACAGCTACTGAGGCCGCCAACCACAGGTGGGTTCTCTCATATTAACATAAAACCCCTCAGCTCGGAGGAATCAGAAAAGCACAGCACCAATTATTGTAAGCTGCCATCGCCACTCCTGTCGAGGCCCTGTTGAGTCCACACTGTTAGAAGGGCCTGAAAATCCCCAAACCATTGCTGGGAAACTCCCCATGACAATATCCCTGCCTGCAGAATTTCTCTGTGCTGCAACGCTGCAGATCATCTAAATACAACCACCGGCTTCTGCATAAAAGTCGAGGTGCTCATCTGGTTAGAACCCCAGCAAGCCATGGCTCAGGAGCACACCTGGGGAAAAAGCCTCCTACAATAGGTTCTGGACCATAACAGGACTCTGCTGCCCCTTCCACCCCCTCGCTTAATGAATTTTTCAAAAACCAAAGGGAACTGCCATCCTAACACCGGGAACTGGACAATTTGCGGTAGGTGCTACGCATGGTAGTGCTAGTAGCAGCAGGAGTGCCATGAATATGGAAGCGAGGAGCTAACAGGAGGAAGAGACATTTGGAGAGAAGTATCTTGCTCAGCTTCTCATAACAAAAACTAGTTTTAAAATCTTCAGCAGTGAAGCAAATGGGTAGGGTGTCACCGGTTCAGCTGAAAACTCACTTGCACCTTATGGTCACCATCTGTGGTGTGGAACGTTTTCAACCTTGACAAAGCAGATTTGTCCGAGGATATTTCCTCTCTTTGAAATAAGAGAATTAGCTGTGGTAAAACCGGAACCCGTGTTGGCACATCTACACTCAGGCGAGCTCTGGAAAAAAAAGAAAAGAGGAAAAAAAAGAAAGTATATCGTTGCAACAAGCGCCTGGTTGCCAACCTGTAAAAAATAACACCCTTCCACCCCCGGGCAGCTCCAGCTGTGTCGGTGCTGAGCAACACCAAAGGCCACTGGCTCTTCCTCCTCCTTTTTAAAATATGAAGTGTCTTTTTAAAAGCCCATGAGAAAGAAAGGCACATGCAGCAGGTGGTCACATCTGTGCCCGTCTCACTCCATCCTGAACAATTTGCTCCTGATTGTTCTCGGTGAGGAAAAGGGTGGAAACTCCAGGCGTGGAAGGAGGATGAGGGTGGGTGGAAGAGGACAAGGGCAAGAGGAACAGAAGATTTTATAACCCATGGGCTGTTCACCCTCTTTCTTGCTCTATCACTGTGGGAGAATTCCTCCAGAGCCTAACTAGCTGACAAGCACAAAAATCAACATATGTTTCAGATATGTATGCGCAGCCATGCTCTCTATCACTGGTGAGATGGAAGAGACCACAGAAATATAAAACATAGATGGTTTCCTTTTGATTTGCCCTTCATTTGAGAATTCTCCGTTGGCTGTAATTGCATTCATAATACGGCCACATTTGTGTATTTTTCAAAGAACTGAGAGAATAATCCAAATGATGACTCCAGCTCTGGACAGAGCCTTTCATTTCAATTCGTTTAACATTTTAATAATTCCTTAAGTATTGTAGGGTTCCTGTGTCAAGCTGGAGAGTAGCGCTGCGGATCCGTGACTCCTCTGCTCCCGCCAGCATTTTCCATTGTGACTTTGGGCAAGTCATTTAATCACCCTGGGTTTTAGGCCCCTCAGCCTGCAAAACGGGGATAAACTGCCTTCCTTATCTCAAAGGTGTATTTGTGAGGATAAATTTGTGCAGATCATGTTTTAGGGGTTGGGAGGAGCAGAAAAGCCTTGCCTAAATGGATAGATTCAATAGTGCGTTTTTCTTTGAGATAATGATGCTCTCATTTCCTGGCCACCACCCCGAATGTCACAGACACTTTTAGGTTTACTTTTGAGGAAGGAGACGCTCAATTGCTACCGTAGATAAACACCATAAGCTTAGTCTGTTCTACCCAGATTTAGTCTGTTCAATTTCTTGAGTTTTACCTCTTCCCCCAAATTCTCCCATCCCTCCCCACAAAAAGGTGGAATCCCAGTGAGCAGAGATGAGCAGCATTGTCGGGCTCATTAAAATCCAATTAATGTAGTCAAATTTAACCACTTCACTTCCAGTTCTGGTGGGCAGTGTCGCACGCTCCAGTGACACAGGAAGCACCGTGATGCGAATTAAGCATCATTAACTAGAGGCAACCAGTAGAGACACAGGATGGCAACTGTCTGCCTGCAGAAACCACAAGAAAGGGCACAGCTCTCACCATCAAGAGCTTCATATGTAACTCTGGCCTTTAAAATGTGTGACAATGACTCAGAATGAGGAACACAAGAAAATCTGCCGAAAAAGCAGTTTGTCACGATGCGGGATTCGTTTCTTCAACAGCTATAACCTCAGTTTCCTGATTCAGCAACTTTGGTGCCTATAAATTAAAGAAATAAAGCGAAATGGCAATGTGTTTGCATGGGATGGAGGTAAAACCGGGTGCAAAAGGAAAAGCACTTTGGTGGTCAGGAAATATGCTGTAATGTGCCTGGGTTCAAGATTAGTGTGACTAGTGAAATTAGGAGAACCCATGTGTGATCATTAAGCTTATCAAAGCCTTAGTGAGAATATAGGTGAAATACTGAAATATAGGTGAAATACTGACCCAGCTGAAGTCAGGGTGATACTTCCAACCTCTCACCAAGTGTTTCTAAATTGCCCAAGGCCCATCACTGGGGCTGAAAAGCAAAATCTGAATAGAACAGATAAATAATAAATTAAATAACATAAGTTAAAGCCTCCTGGAAATGAAAACTGATTAACCAGATTTCACAGAGGGTTTCAATTAAGCCTGTTTCTCGTTTTTGTTTATCTATATTTAATACTGATAAATAATGTTATTTCATTACAAGTCTCTGGTGTTTACAGCCTTTCTTAAAGGGATAGTCAGACTCAAAACAAACTTCACCGACGGTACAAGTAACATTCTGGGTTAGCAAAATGGAAGAAAAATGGTTGTTTTTCTTCACTAACAATGCTTGCATGTTTTCTTGCACTGTGTTTCTCCTCTGACTTTGCAGGCGCTAGAAAGGGAGCTCGGCTAAGAGTTCCCATCTTCTCCCTGTGTTGAAAACCTGGAATATTTGCTATCGCTGAGCTTAAATGCTGTGCTTTGTACATTCATTTACTCTCAAAGATAAGAGAGGAAGGCCCAAGAGGACCAGTTCAACAGCTTCCCACCTCACGTGGACCACAGGTCCCTGAGGATGAGGAAGGTGGAGGTTCAGCCCTGCCATGTCATTTCCCTCCAGTGTTACATGTGCTCACACCTGACCCCATCAAATGCTTCTGTTTACAGAGAACAGATGCCAATATTAAGAAGCCACTTCTCATATAATTAGGAAACAGTGACCAGCTCTGGCAAGCCTTGATCCACTACATGATGACCCTGATCCTACCCATCCTTGCATAGCAAGCAGCAGAAATTCCCTGATTTCAGCTGCTGGAGATCAACACCTTATGAAAAGCTCCCCTGCATACCTGTTCTCTAATTAAAAAATGTGTCAGGTGAAAAGGGGCAGCACATTAACGGCCATTTGCTTTAAATGAGGAGACAGAGCTTTACATGCAGCAGTAGCACATGGGTGAGGGTTTTGGTTCCATGCTTGTCCCAAAGATCATCCTCCTGCTTTGTAATTTGACAGCCATGTACCATACCTTCAGTAATGCAGAAAACAGGGTTGCATTTGCTACAGTTGCTTAGTATTGTTTAATTGTGCTAATTTAACCCAGGTGGTTTCTGCAACAGCCTTTGCCTTAGGCCTGGAGAAAAGCAAGGAGGTCAAAGCAGTGAATTTGTTATGTTTCTGCATGGGAAGAGTAGAGAAAATCCAGCTGAGATGTGTGGAAAGAAGGTATGGAAATTATGTGCTTCCTATTAGCTCCTGCAGCACTGGGGAAAGGTCTTAGTACAGGCAGCCTCCCAGGAAACCATCCCATCTCTGTGGTTCTACTCATCTTCATGGTTCTATGCCTGGGGACACCCTGGGTGCTGATGGAGGAGTTGAAAAGACCTGCAGAGGCTGGGGTTGGGGACAGAGTAGAGATGTTTCTTCTGGGAAGATCATAGTCACAGTCTGTCTTTGCATAGCAGTGTGTGCTTTACAGGCAATGCACTTAGTGGTGCCTTGGAGGACTAGGATGCTGTAAGCTGTAGAGGCTGTTTGGGTTTGGTTTTTTTTTTTTTGCTTGGGAGATTTTGAAATGGAAAGGACCATTTATTTTCTGAAGAGTCCAGGTGAGTATCTGTGGTGTAATGCAGCTGCGCTAAAACCACCAGCGCATCAGTGAGATGGGTTTTTTTTCCTGAGCAGATGTGTGTGCTAAGGTGGAGAGGGATGATGCTATGCCAGAGGTCTTTTGTTTGAACAACTGAAGGAGAATGTGCTGGCTTCAGGAGGGATGCAGGTGACGCTGCCTGGACCTGTGTGGTGATGGCTGGTGCTGCCAGACCTGCTGCTGCATCCCTGGTTTACAAGCTGGAAATCATGTTGCTGAACTAGGATGACCTTGTTACTCTGAATGGAGCCACTTCTACTGCCCCCAGGTTTTATCCAGTTGTCTATTTGTTTGGCAACCTGGGCAGAGCAGTGTCTCCAGCTGGATGTCTGGAAGACTGGGGCCATCTGGGAGCAGATGGGAATGTTCCTGTGTGTCTGTCTGCAGCTCTCAGGGACCTGAGACTCGCAGAGCTCAGAATGCAGACAGAGGGTGCCCAAAAAATGCCATAGCAAATGCAGCTGGAAGAGTCGTCTTTCCTTTTTCATTCACTTTGATTTCTCAGGCTGTTTCTCAGCCTGAAGCACAGGCTGAGAAAGGAAAGGAGGGGTGCTTGGTGTCTGCTCATTTCTGTGGTGTTCTCTCTGTTCTACTTCTCCAGCAAGGGGATTTATGGTCACCTTAGGCTCAAGCTTCAATTCCCCACCTTCAGAAAGCACCCCCAGCCTTCAGAGCAGAGGCTGAGCCTCAAATCTGACTCTGTGCACTTTGTAATACCGCAAAACATTCCTGCAACCAGGTGAAGAAAAAGCAGAAGGAAATATGGCTTTGTCATCGAGTGCTGAGAGCACTCACTGGGACAGGGGAGTCCTAAACTGTGATTCTTGCTACCTCCAAAAGTAACGTTTTCCCAGTTACTAAAAATGCATCTGTCTTGAGAGCAGCGAACTGAGATTTTCCTATTCCTACATGACTGCATTCCCAGTCACCCTCCCTTAGTGGTGTGGGGTTTTCTTTGGTTGGTTAGTTAGGGGGTTATTTATGCCATTACAGTTACAGGCATCACAAGCCCAGCCTGCACCATCCCCGCTCAAGTCCAGGATAGACAGAAAACTGACTAAAGAAAATTAAGCTCCACCTTGATGTCCCACTTTTCTCAGGCTATGTTTTTGCAATTCCATAGCAGATGGTATGTCTTAGGTACATCACTTTGGAGGTGCCAAGTGATGTACTATCTATCAGTGTTTTTATTTAATGAGGAGGGAAATTTTGACTCCTACTTACACTTGGGAAGCTGCAACAGGGAGATAGGTGCAATGCTATTTCATACTGCTGTATCATCTACCCAGAGCTCTTAATAGCTATTTTTAATCTGGACACTAAAGGAACTATTAATTAGGGAAACATATCTGGGTGCCTAATACAAATTGTGGAGACTATAATGGTGTATTACAGCATCTTAATTTTCTTCAGACTACAATTAGCAGTGAGTTGGTCTGCCCTATGATGATTTTTGTTTCTTTTATCTGACAAAATAAAGTTGCAAATACAGGGTAGCTGAGTCATAATAGGAGGGTATGGGATTCCAGCCCAAAGCACTTTACTTGGGTGTCCAGTCAATAGACTTAAAAAGGAGACACTTACTTAAAAGCTGATGCCCCTAAAGTGAAATGTGGAAACTGTTGAAGGGTTCTGTGGCACTCAATGACAACTTTGCTTTTAACCGCAGTAGGACAAATATCAGCATTTAATACTATAGGGTATTGCAATGCAATGAAATAAATGAAACAAGGTACAACTGAGTGAGCAGAAAAACAGAAGTGACTGGGGTATAGCTGCTGTTTTTAAAATGTGAAGTAGAGGACAATGTTGCATGTGTCTGCTCTAAAATGCTGTGGTATTTTACCATTAATAGACAGCCAAGACCTTGGTTTTAAATCACAGTTTAAGTGTGGTACAATAGTTTCCACTACCTGCACAACAGATTGTAGATGTCAATTTTTTGGTGGACTTTTACTGTTGCTCAGATATAATCCAACCTTCCTGCTTAGTGGGATCGTGAAGGAGGATAATTACGTTGGTGCAAGCTAATCGTATTTTCCTTTTTGCAATGAAATCCATTCTTTTTTCTTATGGGCTTGGACTTGTATTCTTACATAGGAAAATCAGTGACATGAATTTCTTCTCTTTAGAGACTTGATTATCAACTCAGCTAAAATCCATAAAGGGTTACTGAAGATTACTGAAGTTACTTATCTCTTAGGTGTTCTTCTGCCACATCTGAATAAAGAGGTGGGAATTTTCCCTCCAGAAGAACCTGGATGAGGTTCATCCATGTCCTTCTAAGGAAGCTGATGCTGGTACTGATCTTACAGCCAGTGAGTAAACTCTTTGTCCTGACTACTTTGCATTGGAAAAAAGTAGCAGAAAGTGTAGAAAAGAAAGGAAAAAAGGACCAACAGGAAAACACTAAAGAGTAGTAATCAACTGAAAGTGCTATGTGAAGAGATTGTGCAGCTGATGACCTAAATAAACAAACAAACAAAACAAAACACTCAGCACCAAACTCATGCTGCTGCCACCACTGAATACACCTTTCATTTTCTCTCCACTTACAAGTCACTTGGAAGCAAAACAAAAGCATATTGGCCTCTCTTCTGCTGATGTGGGTGAGAAACCCCCTTCTGCTGCACAAGTCCTTGCACGGGGGCTGTTGTGATCGTGTCCTCATGAGAAAGAAGAAGAAGAGAAGAGGTTGACTCCTCCTTGCAGCTTGCTGGATGTTGTGGTGTCAGTGCTCAAGATGATGCTCAAGCCTTTGGTGCAGCACACCAGGAAGGCTGTGACAGGTTCTTGTGGTCACCACTGCCTGTGTCAGTACTTAAGTGGTTCAATTACCATTGCTGGAGGTGTTTAAAAGATGTGTGGATGAGGTTCTGAGGGACATAGGTTCATGACAGTGTCGGTTTAATACTTGGGCTCCATGATCTTGGTCTCTCCCAATGAAAATGATTCTATGATACTTCAGCCCTGTGCCTTTCCACATCCTCACCAGCTCCACAGCCGTAGAAATGGGTTTATTTTAATCTTGGACGCCTCCAAAATAGATTCTTCATAACTTGCTTCCTTGTGTTTCTAAATATGGGTAAGAGAGCTGAGGAACGGACAAGGAAACGGGATTTATCTGAGGCTCTGCCCCTCCATTTCCCTTTCCTTTAAAAAAAAATACATCAAAATCAGCAAATGTGTTGATGCAATAGAGACGTTTTCGTCAAAGACTCAGACTAACCAGCCCACAGCCACATTGCTGCTGGCAAAGTCTGCACCGTGGCTCTGCTCTCACCTCGGCTCAATGCGGGAGGGAGCCGGGATGGGGACAATCTCTTCTTGGAAACACGGAAAGGTGATTACGGGTAAGCTGGAGGATTGTGGCCAGAACCAGGAGATCTCAGGGACACCTAAAGAGGTTTAACCAGCTGAACGTCATCGGTTCTCTGCAGCTCGGCCTTGGTGTGGGACACCAACCCCCCAGGCCTGCATGAAGGCTTGCACATAGGTCGCTTAGCCTCAGTGAATACTAGAGACTTGGTATTATATTTTTACATTAATTCTTCGACCTATACCTTCATCTGCCATGGTACAAATGCACATTACAGGCTGAATGTTGGATATTTATGATCATTTAACAATCTGTAATAAGCCATTTGGGCTGATTTTGACATGTACATTGAAGTTACTACTTTTTTATCAATATCACGGTACATTTGTCAGCAGAGAATGATAATTGTATTGCTGCGTATATAACTGATCTTGTAGCGCGACATTCTCTACACTGTGCACAAATTGAATACATTGCATCTTAAGTATGGGCCTATTAATTAGAATCAGAGAGAAAAAGATAAAGTGCCAACTATGGAGCATCTCTGAGCAACATCTTCTCCCGTGTCACCTTCTCTAGTAAACAACTTGGGAGTCTCACACGATCACCTATTTGTCTGTTATTTACTTGTTACAGGATGCCAGAGGAAGCGCAAGGTCAGAGGTCTGAAATCAAGGGCACAAAAAGCAGGACAAAAAGGGCTGACGAGGTTGCTGTACAAGCATGAGCGTATATTTCTGTATAATAGCAGGTATCGGGCAGCATCTGCTGTAGTTATGGCAGCAAGAGTTGCTTTTGTTCCATTCCTTGCTTTTCACACACCAGTAACTTAGACAAATGTACTGCATATGTGGACACAGGTAGTCATCTGCACTTTTCAGAAGTGACCAGCCAACTCTGAGCTTTAATTACTTCTGACTTCTATTTAATTTCCTTCCAACCTGACTGCTTCTTTTTCTTCCTTTTACAGCCAATGATGAACTAAATATGAGGCTAGGTTTCAAGAAAAAGTAAGTTTAAAGAAAGTAATCCTTTTAAAATGACAAATCTTAACTCGCACATACTAGAACACACAGATTTTATGCACAAGGAAGACAAAAATTAAATGAGCCCATAACAGCACTGAAGATCTGGGAAGGATTTCTCTGCCATAATTCAATGGAGATCATAACAGAGAGAATGAGTCAGACCATACTTGAAAAATAATTGCACAGTATCCTGGTGTGGTGATGGTTGACATTAAGATTTTTCTGCTGTTTGGGTTACAGAAGCAGTGAGATGTGGTTATTTTTATCAGCTGACCCAAGTGTAACAAAACTGTAGTAAAAATTCACTGGGAGAAGTTGCAATCGGCAACATTTGTCTGTTCTGGTGGAGTATAAAGAAGAGAGAAAGAAAATGGACCTTATGCCAAAGTAAAAGCTGTGGCTCAGAAATTTCCTATTCCATTCTTCTATTCTATTTTCTATTCTAGAAAATTTCTCCATCACAGCTTAATATAAAGCAAAATGAACTCTGGCAAGAGCAAATAAGGCCAAGTAGTATAGGATGAGAGGCCAGGTACTTTGAGAAGCTCTGGCCTTGTAATCAGCTAAGTGCCTCGACTTCATATTACAATTAAAAGTAAAGATGCAATATCAGTATTAAGACTGGACATAGGGCAAAAAATAGTAAAAAAGTAATTTCCAGTCATGTTACGCAACCTGTCAGGACTTTCTTTTAGTAAGAGAGGATGGACCTGCATGAATATCTGCCTGAAACTTCACTAAATTTGACCAGAAGCAATAGATCAGCACTCAGGTCAAAAAGGGATGGGGAGAATGGGGCCAACATGCGAAGAGGTTGTTCCTCTGTTGGACATAACACTGTGAACATGGGCATTCCTTTCCTATTTGTGTAAATGTCTTTATCACGGTGTTTTCCATAATAAGCGTTATTTTCCTTTCCCTTTAATAGTTTTCCTCATTTTAGATGTACACTCACATTTTGCAAAATTTCCTGATTGTCACAGAAGGGTGCTAAAGGACAGCAGCTGCCTTTTCTCAGCTTTGGGTATCTAGATTAATTGACATTTATTAGTTTCGGAAGCATCTCTTGTTATCTGAATCCACCCACCTCTGCGCCCAACGTTACCTGTCACAACAGTTACGTGAAATGAGCCCAAAACAACGTAGTCAGCATCTCTCTGATTTCTACTGCACCAAGTTTTCCATTTTCTAATAGCAATACCACTAGACAGCAGTTGGACCAGTTAGCTCAGGAGAGGCAGATTTCTTTGCCTTTTCATTCCCATGCACAGATGGAGACAAGAAGAGGCCCAGTTTAGCTCTTAAACATGACAGTGCAGCTGAAGTTGCTTTTTTAACTTAAATTGACTGTATCTCCTCTACATATTCTGCGAATTGATGTAACCGTGCCTCCGCGTTACTTGGTAATGGATTCTGTGCTAATAATGTAATGATTTCCAAAACATTCTCCGGTTGATCATGCAAAAAAAAAATAAGAATCAAAAGATGAGTGCAATCTAGGAAAGATCTTGTTCCACTAACAACTCCACAAACAGCCACATGTAATTTTTTCCTGAAGTGACTCAAAAGGTCACCTGGGAATCCACCAGCTGGTACCAATTATTTGGTGAAACTCATAGCAAGGAGCTCCAAAAGGGCACAATGTTGAAAAACACCATGGGCTTTGCTTTGAAACCTTTCTTTTCTTCATACCTGCTAGGCTGGCATAGGTTAATTTTCCCTTCTAGTCATAAGATGAATAATGGTGCCAGGTTTCTGAAGAAATACAGCACTTAATATTATGTTCTCTAGTAAAGATTCTCTCAAGCACTTTTATTTGCAAAGATTCTGTGACAACTGTTTGGCAGAACATATTTTCAAAATGGGTATTTATGTGCTTCCACAGCTATTTGAATTCTTCTTTTTCTTCACGTATTTTATCTAAAATATGAGTTTTTATCAAATGTGGAATGTGATTTGTTATTTAATTTATTAGGACGATTCCGTTTAATTGCTGCAGTTCACGTCATCTTCTCTAGAGTATGTGCATCTTCCACCTTCAATCTTATTTGGCTGCTGTTTTATTTGCTGCACCTTTTTCATCTTAATTGATTGTGCTGTGGCAGCTCCTTTGAAATACTGGGCAGAGAAGACAAAGTGTTTTCATAGATTTCAGGGCCATCACAGTTCTCCAACCGACCATCCCATGTGAGGCAGATCACAGACATTTACACATCCTTACCTCAATTTTGAGTTATTGAGTCTGCAGCTCAGTCACTTGTGGTTGAGCAAGAATGTATCTTCTAGGAAGTTTTCCAATTTCAAAGACTTCAAGTGACAGAAATTATCCCACATCCCATGTGTAGTATCCAAATGTTAAATTGTTCTAACAGCTAAATTATGTGCAATGTTAAAAATTTACACCTCATTTCTGATATAACTTTCTCAGCTTCAGTTTATAGACAGACGACCATTTTATGCCTACATCTATCCTGTGATTAAAAGGACTTCTGGAATTGTGTATGTTCTCTGATTTATTTAATGGACTCGAATGTAGACTGAAATAAGTGGTATATAATGGCAAAGGGATTTTTCAAAAGATAATATGAGTGCTCACTGGACAGTTATAAAGGCGGTTAGTGAGCATATAACTGAAGGTTATATATATATGTATATATGAGGATTACATATATGTATATTTGAGGATGTTATATATGTATATATGAGGATTATATATATATATATATTTATGTTACAGGTATGGCGAAGTGACTAGATATCCAAGTGGGAATTTGTGTAGGAAATCTCCCATACCAACACACTTGTTTAAAGGCTATTTAGTCTGGAGCATGATTAAATTACTAACTCTTCTTCCTTTCTCTTCTTCATCTTCTCATGGGCTTCTAGGAAATCCATCAGGTCTCAGGTGTGTCAGGTGAATACGTTGGATGTTACCATAGAGGGAAGAGCAGGGAAGCAGAACTATGGGCTGTGATGGTACAGGCAGTGAGGGCGATTACCAAACATCTCCTGAAAAGTCTTTTTTAAAAATTACTTTCCTTAGTAGCTTGGCAACACGTAATTCTCTAGGCCTGTCATCTAAATCATGTTAGGATTCAAATAGCTAGCAGACTGTAAACAGGAGAGATTAGTCATCCTCAGATCCCCAGCAACACCCTTTTGGAGAGAGGGAGAGTGGTTCCCGTACGACTCTGCGCTGTTTCTGTTGGGGTAGCAGCTGGGAAGAATGTGGGAAAGTCAGATATAAGTGGCACTTCAGAAAAAAATTGAAAACGTTTGTCAACGCTGCGACCTGCTTTGTGCTAGTTCAGGAGTGGCGCTCAGCGGTGTCTCTCAGGTGCCCTTCAGTAGGATGAACCGGAGCATCAGGGTCTGGTTAGTGGGAGACAGTCTGTTGCTCTGTTTGAGCTGGATTCCCACTTCACCATGGTGACCAAGAGAGCTGTATCTGATCTGCTGTTCTGGCACGGGCCTCCATAATTTTTCTGTCTTCCGACCGCAAACCTCCTCATCAGAGGTTTCCAAGAAACCTCAATCATTGCACCTGACAGAGCTGGACTTCTTTCCAGGAAATGAACACAAGGACTCGGCGTTGTCTTTGGGAAAATATGTTCTTCCCTTCTGGAAGGTTTCCAAAGAGCAGGCTGCCCCCTCAAAGCAAACCCTGTCAAGGACAGAGAGTCTAACAGTAGCTGACCTAAGGATATGTTTTCAATCTGTGTATATTAACAGAAAAATTTAGTATGGTAATGGGATAGGTAAATTTGCGGCCTTTCAGTCCTTAAAGGGGACTTGTAAGGAAGATGCGGACAGACTCTTTAGTAGGGCCTGTAGCAATAGGACAAGGGGTGATGGTTTTAAACTAAAAGAGGGGAGACTCAGAGTAGATATAAAGAGGAAATTTTTTACACTGAGGGTGGTGAGAGCCTGGCTCAGGTTGGCCAGAGAGGTGGTGGATGAACCATCCCTGGAGACATCCCAGGCCAGGCTGGACGGGGCTCTGAGCACCCTGAGCTGGTGAAGATGTCCCTGCTCATGGCAGGGGGGCACTGGGGGAGCTTTGAAGGTCCCTTCCAACACAAACCATCCTATGATTCCGTGGTGCCGTTTCACTCTGCATTTGAGCACCGACTTTACACATATGTACCAGATCATTTTGAAGTCACCAGCTCCAACGCTACAAGAGTAAGTTGGAGTGATGTTACCTTTAGCTGAGACGACCCAGCCTCAGGTGTGCCCTATGGGTCATCCCAGCCCCGTGCTATTGTTCCTGCTCCTGTGTTTTGTCTGGGCAGCCCAAACTCTTATAAACAGGAAACCAGAGACTTCAGAGGATTTGTCCGCTTGAATAGGGATTGGTGCAAGTATTTGAGATCACTGCTCTTCTTACAGACAAAATTCACCTATATGAATATTCATAGGCAATTAAACTGTCATGACTACTTAGGGAAATGCCTGGACTTACATGTAGTTTAATGAGTGTGTGTGTGTAGGCTGCAGGTCTTGCTCCAGGAGCTGCAGATATCCACCTACTGTTGTGTCCTTAAGCTGCTAGCAGTTGTGTTTCTTTCCTGAAACTCTTCTCCCATAAATATTAAATAAAACCATGGTTTGTGCAATAGTCCCAGAGATATCAGTTGACCTAGACTGTATATGTTTGCGAAGGATGTCTTTATGGCGCTCTGGGGAAAAAACAGGGTTTCAAAACCAGAACATCTATCCTCAGAGAAATCTGCTGAACTGCAGAGACTTATTTCCTGACTTCCAGGTATTTCTTTTGGAGTAGATACAGTAACACTTGCACATCATTCTGAGTCACTCCTTGTGCATATGTGCGTACTACATCCATTTTCTCCTGCGCTGACAGGACATTGCCAAACGATTTAGTTTAGATAGAGCTGGCTCTCCAGCATAATTTTTCACACACACATTTTAGCGCACTGAAAGCTGAATTCTGATTTACAACCTTTTTGGAATTTGTTTTTCGCCGAGGTTTATGCCAGAGATGTTTTATTCATATAAAACAAATGCCTGACATTTGTTTCATTAAGATATTAAGCTTACACTCCGTTTGCTCTCACCAAAGACACCAGCCACATAAAGAACTGCCAGGCCAGGCTTTGGTTAAGGGACTCAGAAAACGGCAAGTGAGCTCATCTTTTGCAGCTCTGACTAGGCAAGCCTTGTTCAGAGCCCCGATTCAGTGGCAATTAAATAAACCAGAAAAGCACCCAACCCCACCCTTTGCAGCTGCAGCTTTGTCTGAATGTGATAAGAGATCATTAATTTTCAATTTGACCTCAGCCTATAATGTTCAAGTGGCCTCTTTGTTCTCCTTGCGATGTTACAAGCAAGGCCTGAGTCAAGGGAACTGGAAAGGAAATATTAAAATAGTCTGAAAAACCTCTTTAGTCTTGTGATCTCGCTCCTCCTGACTTAACTGTGCATACCTTATCCATCGGACCATCACAGCTCCATGACATGGATTTCCTTTTGGTTGCACCCTTTTCTCCAGAATAAACAACCCTGGTCAACCAAAGTGACCAGTTGTGTAATGGTAATAATATCTATTGAAACACCAGAGCAAAAACATGTGGTGAACAAACTGACACGGCAAAGTTTATTTATATCAAATGTCTGCGAGTAACATTCGTAAGGATTTACAGGCAGAATAAAAGCTGAAATTCACTCATTAAAGTGTTCACTGTGAATAGCTCACACAGCTCTGAATTCAAAGAAGTGGTTGAAGAAATTGTTATTACAATCCACTGCAAAAAGAGCTATTGTGAACCTATGGGCACATCAACAGCTGTCAATGGAAAATTATTATTATTAGAGAATAGAAAATGTCCTATTTTTAACAGATAATCCCAGAATCTGGGTTGAATTAGAATGAAGGAGAGCCCATCTTTCACATCCTTTTTCATTCAGGCATTTGGCAAGCCGAGACTTTGCAGAATGTATTTTAGGGTGTTTGAACTGCTGTTTGTTACTGGTGGTTTCTCATTGTAGCACCTCAAACCATTCGGCAGATGACCCAGGGCTTGGGTCCTTCTGTAGACACACGACTACGTATCACAGTTCTTAGGTGCCCTAGGTTGTTCAGTTTGGGTCCACAAGCTTGGATGCAAAGGGTGTTCCAGGGTTTTTTAAATGTGTTTTTTTTCCTGCTTTTAAGCAAATCCAGTTTCCATTGACTAACTCATGCTTTGTACTGGAACAAAACTTCTACATCTGAAGATTTCTCTCCTTCTGAAAGAATTAACAGGACTGGATGATGCCAGAGTTGGGGCCAGAACTCATTAGACACTTAATTTTCTCTGCTTCTCTGGGGATGCTTTGGAGGAAGAAATCCTGTCACCGGACTGTCCCATCAAATATGAGGAAAAGGGACATGTAATATCTTGATTGTGTCTTCAAACAGCCAGTTAAGTCAGGAAAGGCCTTGGATATTGAGGAAAAACCTTCTGAAAAGCAGTGGCATAATGACTACTCGCAAAAATACATTAAAAAATAATGAGATTTCTGTTAACTAGCAAATTAGAGGACTTTAAAATCTTCTTTCCTCAATATGCAGACTATAGGTTTTATATGTCAAGTAACTCTGACCTCAAGGAATATTTTCCCTATAGACTTGAAGTATTTTATGTAAGTATAAGGCTATTGGAAAGGGAAGGGGGATGGCTAAGCTAGTTAATAAGATGTTTGGTGACTTCCTATCAGAGTAAAGCAGAGAAACTAATGAAGAAATGTTTGAATTGTTATTTATGCTGCTTATTAGACTCGTAGGTATATGTAGCCTTTCTAGGGAAAAATAAAATGAGTGTAGGTTTGACTAAATTTCAGCTTCCTGATAATATATGTTCAGACAATCAGGGAAAACAAGCAGTATTATCTAAGTTCTAGCACATTATGGGATCTACGTGAATGGCTCACGCAAAGCAGGCAGAAACTGGTACCTGATAACACGTTATAAATTCCCAGATGGGGCAAAAATACAAACAAACAAACTTCTACAGACAAATTATGATCTTGAGCACATTTTCTGCTGGTCAGTGGATGACATTGAAACTTGAACCCAGTGCTGATTTGAAGTATTTTTGCACTTCACATCTCTGGTATTAATCTGCAGTGAGTTGGTCCCTCTGTGCTGGAGTGATTATCGCTGAGCTGATGGATGGAACTGCAAATATTGTGAGGAGTTCTTCCAGATCTGCACTTTGTATTGCAGCTATTAATATCTTTTTAATTGCTTTGTTTTCTTATCCAAATTTTAGTTGCACGAATGACATATTAATTAACCAAATTCAGAATTGGTTAATTCAACAACTGGAAGGCTTATATTTATCATTGTTCAGTAATACTACCCAAATGTCAGCTCTTAGTTTGAAAAATTCCTCTGAACTAGTAAACCAGAGAATAATAAAGACACTATAATTTTCTTTCACTAAAATAAACAGAATATTTTCTTAGTTAATTGTTTACATGTCTTACTCCTGTCACTGCATTCCTTTCATCCTTATTTTTCTTGTTTTCCTTTATTCACATTTCATCTCTTGAACTCCTTATCTCTCTAATCCCTTATCCTTTATGTTCTTGTTTTATCTCTCATTCCACCATTTTATTCCTTGTTTCCTAAGCCTATCTCCCTTCCCATACTAGGCTCCCCAGGCTTTAAATGCCCTCTGAACCCTTTTCCCTTTCCCCCAGTTCTCTACCTTTCTCTTCTCTTTCATTTCTCCTTACAGCAATCTCTGCAGAACAATACTAGAAGTCGAGCTGGCAAGCTGACAAAAAAGAACAGTTGGAAAGAAAAAGTTTGCTCAAAGACAGGCACATTTCTTTAAAAAGGAAAAAAAAAAGAGAATATCTATAGGAAGGTGTTGCCAAATCATCTGCTTTTTCAGCTGTGAAACTTTTAGCAAGGCTTTCTGCAGCGCTGATGTGAGGGAAGGAGCAGGAAACACTATCAGGTTGCCAGATGACTTGAGGACGGTGAGGTGGGATTCTTAAGTGCACGTGATAGCAGTAATTCAGGATATTATCCCTGATGTAAAAATAGCTATGCAAAATTAACACAAAGGCTTTGGTATAAAAAGATAAAAGCCAGGAAACTCAGAGGCTGTGCAGCTCTTTTTATCTCATTTCAATTTTGTGGAGGGGATTGCGGGGAAACAGCAGAAGAGATAGGGAGTTTGCATTGAGGCATCTGGGCCAAGGTGTAGTCACGACAAAAGGTTCTTGTATTCCTGCTTCTCAAATGGGTGGGAAGAGGACTTGAGTGTCAAGGAGGTGATCTGAGGCTGGGGACACAGGGACATCGATGGGAAATGTGAAAGGCAAACCTGGAGCGAGATACACAGCATCAGTCACTGACAATGAGCAAGCTGGGTGTTGGGTGGTGGGTCTATGAACAAGAGAAAACTTCAGCTGCAACGTGCACAGGAGTATGTTTGTTACTGGGGGGATGGAATAACCACTCCAGGCTTTGCATTATATAGTCTCAGCTTTTTAAATACTTAAGGAAATGTTCTTTCCCCGTTCAACTGACTGAAGCTGGAGTGGCTCTAATTGGCAAATATCTATTAGATTGCATTGATTTATTCCGGATTTGAATTTCGCTCCCAGAAATAAAACGGTGATGTGACGAGAGCTGTAGATGGGATTTCCATTCCCATCGCCACTATCTGAGCCGATGACCCTGAGCCTTGACTTGCATTCCTAATAGGATAGACCTGCTTTTGTAAGAATCCTTTAGCAACTGTAGGTTACGCGTTCAGTTAGCATCTATATCCTGAACTGAGCGGAGCTGGACAAGCTTTGAAAAACCTAACAACCAAATGGCTAATTAGGTCAAATTTGGGGTGTATCAAACTTGACAGTGTCTGGCTTACATCACCGTGGATTTACATAATGGAACTTAACGGCGCTGAAGAGTCTGTTGTGTCAACTCTGATGACTTTTTCCATAATTTTCTTTGAAACATAGAAGAATCACTTGGATGAATCTCTCCTCAATAACTTTTCTGCCTGTCCCTTATGGTGTGCTGCTTTTCACCACTCATTACCTGGGCTGCTAATGCAGCAGTATTTCTATCAGTCATCTTAGTTTTCAGAACTCAGTAATCAACGTCAGCAACCAATTGTTTAACAAATTTCCTTTTTAAAACCAAAGCTATTTTTTTCAGCTAAACCAGAGCTGTTTTTTCAACTGCAAAAGCCTGGGAGAGGTGGTAAAACCCATGAGCATCCAAGGTAAATATCTCTGGTAGTCTTTTTCAGAGATACCACTTATCAGTGAGCAATAAAAAACCCAAACAACAACAAACAAACCAACAAAACCTTAAGTTAATAAAGTTTTATATTCTTACTGTGGCTTCCTCTGTCTTCTAGCAGCCCATCCTGTACATCAAAGGTCACAGAGAACACAATGAGTCACTATCAAAACCCAAAGAATGCTTCGTGAACAATTACTATACATAAATTGTAGCCTGGTATTTCATTTCTGTGCCAACTCACAGTAATACAGCCCATTTCCTCTTCATTTTTTTTTTCCCCTGCAGCTTTTGTCCGTAATAGCAAACAGCTTTGTTAATCTGCTCACAGAACTCGAGTTTATTTTTTGTTGCCTGCACTTATACCTTTGCCTTTTCAAGCGGTGGGCAGCAGTGGTACAAAGTCTTTTACTACAGCTCTTTAGGCTACATTTCTTTGGTGTGCGAGTCCGCAACGACTCCATAAGGCTGCCAGGCATTTTAGCCAAAAACAGCATTAGGAATAGTGAAAGAGTCCCCTCTGAAACCCAGAATCAAAATGTCCCCCAGAGAGGAATCAGCCATACATTAGCTCACACCCATAAGAGCAACTCAACCTCTACACATCCCTTAATGCACGTCTTTGCTGGGTAGACTGGTCTCAGACTCCACTAATCCAGTTCAGAGGAAAACATGGTACCTTATACACTTTTAATACCATGGAAATGGGACAAAATAGGCCTGTTTGGAGTCAAAAGTATCTTGGTCATCGTCAGCCTTGGCATTTCATTCAGCAACCCCAGTTTTCCTGCTTGTGGCAGTTCCTGGCATCAATGACTCCTGCTATAGTCCCCTGAAAGAGCAGCTGAGATGTTTGTTCGCTTGTAAAATTTAATATCTGAGAAATAAAAAGATCTTTTAAAATTTTGTCAAATAAATATAATGAAGGCAAATAAAGGAGAACTGTTTTTCAGAAGGTAGGATTTCTGTGTGCATATACGCCTGTGCAATTAAGTAACGAATGCAAACCTAGCTTTATATTGTCATTGTGTTATTACCTATGCACTTGAGTTCTGCATACTGGTCAGTTTTTGAGTAGTCTTCTGCTAGTATTTATTGTCTTTAACGAGCAATATTATGGACTAGAAAGCTGTGATGACAAGTAGCAACAACTGGCATTCTCTCAACAATTCCACAATAAGAAAAGAGGGAAGTAAGATAATATCAGCCAGTTTCCTTCTGAAGAGGTTTGGTTGAATCAGAATTCTTCATTTTAGAAAATTACAAAGCGAAAATACTTCAGACTACTATTCTACCTAGCCTGGGAGGAAGATAATAGATATTTTTAATGTTCCTAAAATAATTACATCCTATTGTACTCGGCTCTGGTAGAAGGTATATTGAAGTAAAACACTAGGGTTTTTTTTACCTTCTGTATTGTAAGAACACTTCAAAGACCCTTTGCTTCAGTTCATGATAACAGAAATAATCAAAAGCATTTGAGGGATGTGCACTAGGGCTCACCTGGCCGTACACTAAAACACAGGACTTGCAGTCAGGTCTGGGGCTTTGATTTGCTTTCAGTAATATTCAGATCAACTACTGACATGAAGGGCACTCCAAGAAGGGATAGTGACTGTCCTTATAACACACTTGACAAGTTTGGAGCCTAAATTTTAATTCTTTACTCCATTATTAACCTTATGTATAAACTTCTGTGCGTTTACCCATGTGGTTTCGTGTTTTCGGTCTCTAGAAAGGAGGTGGTAGCACTTACATATCTTTGGGGATTAAGATCTAACCCTGGAGGGGCTCCGGGCCTGCAGCATTTTATACTCATAAAAGCAATTGTGAATAGGCATAAGTACTGCCAGGTCCTCGCAAGATGGGGATATATATTTTTAAATGCTATTCTGGGGGAATAATATTATCATGTAAATCTTATAAATTATTAATAAAAATGAAGTGTATTCAGCATCCTTGAGTGAAAGCTGCTAGAGAAGGCTCATTCATAAACCTTTTTAGAGCAACATTTCAACAAAGCATTTGTAGTTTTCATACATTCTTGGTTGATTAATTCTGCAAACTTGCATATACACATTTAATCTCCATTTTGCATATGCTTATACCTATCTGCAAATTACAAGTTGCATAAGCGCTGTAGAATTTGCATACATCCAAACAGAAGACTCACTTCTGCAGAAGGACTTTTCGAAACGTGACCTCTTCGAAGTTATACCAGTAAAATACAGAAAACTCGCTGTCACTTATGATGTAGAGCAAAAACGGTGATGAAAGTGCTTGCTTGTGACTGAGAAAACAATACATACTTTGGTTCTTCCATGCAAAGAAAATATCTTGCTTTTCTTTTATTTTCTTTTTTCTCCTTCTCTCACACTAACTGAATGTGGGTGGGAAACAGTAGAAACAGAAAGGGTCATGTTTGTTCCTCCAAATTTGAAGACGGTGTTTTTTTCCTTTGCCACAGATGCTCCGTGCTCATCAGTTGCCGTGTACTTCTGAGAGAGAAAAGAGAGAAATTGCCAATAACATTGGTAACCTTAAGTGTAGGCATGCATAAAAATTTGCTGAAAATTGGGTTGTGGTACATGTTCTTATTTTAGATCTGCCCTTGTTAACGTCTTTTTAATAAACAGGTGCATACACTTCCCCAAGCTGTCACTGTTGTTTACCCAGTCTGCACACTTTATAAATCTACTAATGGAAAAGACCAAATCATCTTAAGGATCTGTGCTTTAATAAGCTAGAGTCTCGAAGCTTGCAGAAAAATGCTTTCTGGTAACATGGTTCTGTGGGTAGCGCGGATATGAGTTTCACAAGGTTTGCTTTTAAATGTAAAAACAATGTGTCACAATTTCACTTTTTAGTTCAGCACAAGGTAATAAAGAGTTTCATACAGACTTGTTATTAAGATTAGTGGGACGGGTGGAGGGAAAGGGAAAGGAAAAGGTGTAAGAAAAGTGGAAAAGGCTTTTGTAGTGGAGTTTGAAACCAAGAGGATGGTCCTGGCCAAGTGTCGGCTCGCTGCGGTGTAGGCTCAGGCTTTTGTTAGCTCAGCGTCAGCCCCCACCAAAGTTTCATTCCTCTCTCCACCTCCCGACCCAGGGCAGAAGAGCCCATCACGGGACAGGGGAGACACAATTTTTGATTCCTACCAAGTGGTGAAAGATTTTCAGCCAAAATCTTCTGCTTCCTCGGAGAGCGCTTGGCCCACCAGCTGCAACGCAAAGCGTGGCCTTGCTTGCACTGAGAAGCAGCAGCTACCAAAGGCTGCCCTTGGAAAAGGATTTTACACGGTGGATATTGAAGGGATGGAGGAGCTTCCTCTCCATACTCTAGTCTTTCATTGCTACTACGGTCTCACAGGTCATTTAAAGAGTCAATCCAACTGTTTGACATTGCTACTCCCTCAAGGCTGCTTGGGCAGACACAGTTGTGTTGAGGCAATGATTGTGTTGACTTAATTTGTGGTAGCTATCTCATAAATTCTCTCCAAGCATTCCTAGAAGGTCTAAATATTTGACTTTCATTCTGGACCCGCTAAGGGAACTGAACTGCTGCAGTGCAGGTGTTAACTTTGAGGAGTATAGGCCTCATTGAATGTGTCCATCCCACCGTTCTTTGAGAGCAGCAGCTCTGAAGAAACGAATAGTTACAGTCAGTATATTAGAGAGATTAATACATTAATAATTACTTTGCTATTGGAATAGGTAAATAAGTTAAAGGTATATAATTAACTGTAGTTTCATCTCATGAGCTTTTAAATTGCATCGCTGGAGATCAGTATTGTCCGATCGTAGACGGCAAACAGTAATTGCTGAAATTTCTTGTAAGTAATACCACGGGAAGAGTTTCTGCATTTAGCTCTTTGCCAAAGGTGTCAGTTCGATAGCCCTGGAGAATGTAATCTGTAATATTTATCTCTAGAGAAGTCAGGGAATGAAAGCAGAAAAAATACACATTCCTCTGTCTCATTGAAGTTATCGCTGTTCTTCAAGGTTGGATGGGTAACTCCAGGCTTCCTTTTTTCACTTTGCCATAGTTACCACCAGTAGAGTAGCAACAGAGCAATTTCTACAGTGTGGAGAACTCTACAAATTTTACTGAAAAAAAAGAAATGTTAAACAGAAGCTAGATATGTTGCTGATGTACAGAGAAAATTTCTAGCTATCGTGAACTTGGTTTGCACTCAAGTCTACAACCTACACGTGAGAAGTCAAATAACGCTGTGTAGACACTCGAAGGTCTTAATGGGCTATTTTAACCCAGAGCTTCACACGACTTGATGTGGTTATAAGTTGCGCGGTGCCTCATTAGGTGAAGAACCCTTGAGCAGGATCCGTGCTGGTCTGAGTCATGGTGCTCCACGAGGAACTCCGCTCATGGCGCAGCATTATGCTTTCTGGGGAAAAAAGGCAAAAAAAATTAAAGAAATAAAAAAAATAAAAACCTTTGCAGCGGCAAGACTGGGTGTGGGATAGATCGAGTGATTTGCCATGGAAAAAGTTGGAGGGGCTCATTAGAGGCAAAGTTATTAGGCCAAGCAAACAGTTAATCCCTGTCACACAGAGGTAACGGAGTTGCCAGCCTTGAACTCTAAATTAGAGGCGCTCTCTGAGCGCCAGAGAAGTGACTCTTTTTTGCAGCTTCCTCAGTACCATCCGTCTACCATAATGCTGTGGTCTTTTTCTTTCTTTAAATTCTGGGCTCCAACTAATTACTGGCAGGAAGTGCCTATTTTTATGCCATTAGTATGCAAATGAGTGAGAAGTAGAAAAATATTCCAAAGGAACTGTTACAATATCTGTCCACAGATTACTGGCCAATTAGAACATGGGATTAGGGCTGTGGGACCCCAAAAGAGTATGGCCAAAGTCTTTCTGCTTGGGTGCCTCAAGTGTAATTTCAATGGGAACTGTATATACACGGTGCTTTTCCTTAAAAAAGGGGGAAAAAAAAGTTCAAGCCTAAATTGCCTGCTTACAAATGAGCACTTCTATGCTTGGAAATGAATGCCTTCACTTCCTAGCCTCAATTTTGCTATCCATAAATTGGGGATAAAACATCCTGTTTGTGTTCCAGCACACACCGGGGGTGAATTATGCAGTAGAACTGAAGGTCTCCTCATCTCTCACCCTGTCTGATAATGTCTGAAAGATGAAATATGGTATTTATACAATTATTTCTAATGTGAGTGATAAATACAAAAAGCTTTTTGGGTCTTACCACTTCTGCCTAGGTAAGAAAATAACAGGAAGAGCTGCCTGCCTTGTGACATTTTGGCATTTCCATGGCTTCATAGTACTGGGAATTCAGGGGGGCAGGAAAGTGGAACACTATTGGAAAACATCTTTACTGAGCTTTTTGAACCTGGAAAACTGTGAAACAAAACTCTACATTATCCTAAGTGTATTTCTCATGCAAATCAGCCTTCTCGTCACTCTTTCATAATCACTGATTAGCCAGAGTGGGGAAAAAAATGTATAATTCCTCAAGTTACTGGACTTGATGCTTCTCACAGTTGTACTATTGGAAACTTTTGCTTTGTCAGGTATTACTCATTTTGATTCCCTACTAAAAAATACATATTAAAAAATCGGTTTACCTCTACATACCATAGATCATACCACGCTAAATTAAGTCAGCCTGACAAACATTCCTCCCCTGGCAAGTTTTGGTGGGGAGGTTTGCGATTCACCGTGGCTGGGGAAGGGGGTTCCCAAATCGGGCTGTAACAGTAACACCTGTCCAGCCTCGCCCAGGAGTCAAACACCTGAAAACTATTGATTTATCAGGAAAAAAGCAACCAAATAAACACACACACACCCCTCCTACTTACTATATGAACTGGTAAGAGCACTGATTGTCTCTTTTTAAAAAAAATTATTCATTTATTTATATTTATTAATATGATTATTATTATTTCTCTCCTCTTTCCTCAGTCCACCTGCTCCATAGTCCCTTGTTTTCCGTTCCCTCCGCCACCCCGAGCTCCTCCTCACGGCCTCAGCCCCCTGCTCCGCGGCCACCGCACCAAACGGTTTGTTTCCCCTTCCAGCACTTCGGCTCCGCGCAATTTTTCTTTCATTTATTTTATTTTATTTATTTATTTGTTTTTTTAATTTCCCGCTCCGTCTCAACGAGCTGCCCCCCCCCCCCTTTCCCCGCACAAGGGGCTGCCCGGGCCGCGGTGGCTCCGGGGGGTGGATGGCGGGGCCCGGCCCGGCCCGGGGCGGCGGGCGGAGGAAGGAGGGGGCCCGGCGGGGGTGGGGGAGGCCGGCTCTGCTGCGCTGAGGGGAGGGAGGGAGGGGCCGGGGACGCCGGCGCGTCGGTGCCGACGGTCTCCAGGCGGGAGCGAGGAGGAGGTGAGCTCCCTCTGGGTGGGGAACGGAGCGGGGCCGCCCGAGGCGGGAGGGAGGAGGGAGGGAAGGGGTCAGCGCGGAGCGGCGGGGCGGGCGCTCGGGCCGGGGCCGGGCGAGGAGCACGGGGTGAGGGCCGGCGGTTGTCTGACGCTCCGCGGGAGGAGAAGAGAGGAGAGGGGAGGGGAGGGGGGGGCCTGGCCCGGCGAGCCGCGCTCGGGGACGGGGAGGCGAGGGCAGCCGGGGCTGCGCTCCGCCCGACTCCGCGGCGCTGGCGGGGGCAGCGGGCGCTCCGGCTCCCCCTCATGTGGCCCCGGCGGGAAGGGGCTGTTCTCCGGGGAGCAGCCAGCCGGCACCGGGTGCTGCCGCTTCCCCGGCGGCGCTAACATGGCTGCCGGGGCCGGGAGAGGCGGGTAGGGCCCTGCCGGCAGCCCGCGGCTCCTTCCCCTGGGGCTGCAGGGCCTGGGGAAGCCGGGGAGGGAAGCGCGGCCTGGCTGGGCCTGGCTCCCCTGGGCCCAGCCCGGGGCAGGTGGCTGCGGGGGAGCCGCTCTCGGGCCGTATCCTCCCCGCCAGGCCTCAGCCACCGAGTCCTTGAGCGTTTAAAATGCCTCTGTGTGTTATTTTCTAAACGCAGTCATATTTTATTTTAGTTTTTAATACAAACTGTGTGGGGGCAGGGGCCTTTTTTTTTTTTCTTGTAAGCAGTTATGGAGAGAGCTGAAAAATTTGAACGCAGTTTCATTCCAAGTGTCACCATAGCACAATTAAAACGTTAATATGTATAAATAGCGGGTAATATAAATAAACTGGTCCGTTATATAAATAAACTGGTAAAAATTAGGAGGAATTGCAGCCTTTGTGGTAACATAGTGTCACGCTTTATAGAACAAGGGAAAAAAAAAAATATTGCAAAATGTATAGATTTTTAGGGTCTTGTTTTTCCTGTTTTAAGCTGAAGAGGCCGTGTGACAGCACGCTTCATTCGGAGGAGCTGCTCCAAGTGTACTTTGCAAACGAATCCCAACTTTAAGGGAAGTGCGTCTGGGGCGAATGAGACTTGGCAGGTCTGCACAAATCTTTTAACACATGACTGTGTGAGCATTGGAGCCGCAGACTGGGGGGAAGAACCCGTGTGAGGTGCAAATGCATGCACGTCTTTGAAGAAGCAGGGGAAAGAGTTTGAAGCTCAGTTTATGGGAGGGTTTTCTGCCCGATGAGGAGTTGGGTGTGCGTTACCGTGATACAGAGTTCAGCCCGATAGTCAGGTAAAGACAAGTAGTGGATTTTAGTGTGGCTTATAACAATGGTTTGGCATAATTAAATAGAGCTATTTTATTGGACTCTATTAACCTGGTTAACCTTAAATCTTAACCATGACAGGATTTTCATGTAAAGAGCCTCCATACAAAGTATAATATTGAATTTTAATTGGAGCTTTCAGGACCTAATGTAGAGTGTATTCTTCTTGCTTAATATTTCTCTTCTTGCAAGTCCAGGCATAGTAAAATACATTGGAAGAACACTTTCTGACAAAAGTTTAAATGCGGTGAGTCCAGATTGCATAAATAAATTAAGGGCAGGATTTTTTTCATACAGTGCTGTTTTTCTTAGAGATACATGCCGACTACATATGAAAAAGGTGAGGCTCATTCTCAGTAGTGCAACACCTCGGTCTTGACAAACTTTCTTAGCGATTTCCCCGTAGTAGTTGGCTGGTAAACAGCTCTGGTAGAAGGAAACAAACCCGCTGTCCAGCTTGGGGTGTTGGAGCTTTACAAATATGGTACGAAATTCCTCTGTCCACTAATAAATTTGAATTATTGCATGGTACTATTGTTATAAATGCTCTCAATTCTCTCGCTCGGAGTGGTGCAGCAAACCCTGCGAAGGCAAGAGAAGCACGTAGGGGTTTTGATCTTGTCACCTGGAATTCAGCCTGAACGAGGGAAGGAGTTTGGCATGTGAGTCACTAACATGATACTGGCAAACATCTCCCAAATTTCAGCCTTTTGGGATTCGCGTGAGTTACAAACACCCCGTCATTAACTCTTGTGGATCTCTCTGCTACGTTGGGATTGGTATCAAGCACGACTGGTGCTGTTGCGAAAGTTGTGCCCGTAGCTTGCAAAGTGTCTGCGTTACAGCTGAAACGTGTCACTTGGGCTGCGAAGTCACTTAGACTCTAATGTAAAAGTTATACAACTTCCTTAATGTTTTAAAACTAAAATATAGGCATATTTTAAAGGCCGTTTTGGCTGGAGGCCCATTTTAGAGTGGCCGGTAAAAGTAATAAACTATCCTTAAACATTTCTGCTCAATAAAATTTGAGAATATGAAAACAAAAAGTTCCTGGTTGAGCTTTTTATAAATGTTCTCTACACTCTACGACTGCAGCGCTTGACGTTGCCCATGGCCGAAAGAGCCGCAGGCCTTGACCATTTTACACCTCTGACCCAATCTACGCTGTGAACTGGTGTTATTTTCTGTTTTGATCAGAGCAGTGAAGGTTTATGGTCCCTGACCAATATCCTGCCCTGGTGAAAATTTCGAGGTGGATGGTTTTTATCATCAGAACAGCACTTTACCGGTGCGCTTGCTTTCAGGGCTCCTGAAATAAACTGCTTGGGCAAAAACCGAATGGCTGCTGTGAGCTGTGATCACACCAAGTGTTTCCTGATGTAGAGAGGGCTGGTAGTTTTAGAGGTTTTCACCATATTTCAGTTCCTCACTGTTTGTGTGGCCAGTCGGAATCCAGCTTATAAAAAATAAAGTATATGTACAGCATTGTTTGGCTTCACAAGATCAGGATATGTTTATATACTGCAGTCCTATATTCAGATTGGGAGAGGTGTCAAGAGAAGATGTTTCTCCTGCTGTAGTTGATGAGCAAATATTTAATGTAGAATATTCTCTTCTATTGGCTCTTTCAGTTGCAAAGAGGAGTGTTGTCCGGAGGCTTGAGGTCTTACCTGGTTAAATAATCCAGTTAAAGAACTGCTGTTTCTGGATAAACTGGATCCTGAGTTGTGTGCTCAGGAGAAACATAACGTATAGGGTCCTATGTTCTAAGGAAGTAACACTGAGAATATATTTTAAGGTTAAATTTTTAGTGATATTGGTATAAATAATGGGACCTTAATGTTGATGCTCTACTCGAGTGCTCGTGTGTACTCAGATTATAAGGCACAAGCCATTATGCGTTGAGAGTAGTAACAGAAACAAGGCAAATGATGTGCAAACTTGCAGAGAGTATCTCATTTGTCTGGGCCTAGTTGTATATCTTATTAACATTGCTAATTTTAAAAAATTACGAAGACGGAGAACAAACTCTAAATATATATGCAATGTTCTTTGGAGCCTCAGCAGGTGTTTTAGAAATATGTTGGCTACCTTGTTTGGTTTTTTTCCTTTTATTTTTTTTCCAGTTGTATGTGAGAAAGGTTCTCTACCAAGTTTCTGAAGCAGGAAAATCATCTTAATCTGCGGTGGCAGAATTGTTAACGAGGGGCTCTGGAGAGGCTGCCTGCCCCCAGCCATCAGTAAGTGGTGCGGTTAGCAGTGGTGAAGCAGCCTTAGTGCTGTAAGGACACGGATCCCAGCGTGAATTTCACTTCTAAATAGATCTATATCAAAGTATGTCTTAGACATACACCTTAGCGAGCCATATTGCTGCACGTCAGATGTGAAAGTAAAAATAAATGTGTGAAGCACCAGTCAGAGAATATGAAATCTGAATCTGAAAACCATGTCTCTATTATCCTAAATCTTGGACCCCATGTATATGTATATATAGGGGCATATATGTATGCTGGGTTTTTTTTTTTTGATCCACAGTATTTCCTGTAGGCAAGAAATCAAAGATCTTTTCAAGTTATAAATGAAAATAAGTAGGGAAGCCAATATTTTAGATTGCTGGGATTTTGGGTATGAGTAGCTCTTTGATGTCCAAATGAGAGCTGGAGGAGTGTCTAAAATTAACAATGAAATATGTAAAATTGATGATGAAATGCAGGACATGGAAGAAAGCAGGCAAGGCCAGGCCGTGGTTTATTTATTTTCCCCTGAATAATTATTCATCAGGGTATAAAACACAGAAATCCCGAAGTTAGTGCTGTATAAGCAACTTTGATTTAAATATTTGCGTGTGTGTAGGCTTACCTATAATCAGACATATGTGCAAAATTTAACATGTGATTAGCAGAAGTTTTCTAGCTGGCACTTTGGATCCAATTGGATTTAATATCCTCTTCATACCTTAATTTTGCGGATTTGTTATTAAAAATTACTAAACACAATGTTATGTTGAGAAGCAAAAGAGAAATTTAAGCAGCTTTACATCTGAAAACATCTTTATGGATTGTGTCTATACAACAGTGCGACCAGTGTGGCTTTGCATAGTGTTTTCCCATTTTGGTCCAAGATTATTTTGGGGCAGTCACATGCCTCGTTTGTGCACCAGGTTGTCTGCGTTAATGATGCTCATGGTACAAACATAATATTGCCATAAACACTGGGGGAATGTTTTCTTCATGGAAATACAACAGCGATCCTTAAAAAGGTTAATTTGGCCATGTCTCTAGCAACAGCAAACTTGTGGGGATTGTGGTCTTGATGCATTAACTGCCATCCGAGGGCAAAATTTCTTCTATAGTCCTTATTAGAAGCTGCTGTTGAGGGGGGGAAGAACAAACAAGAAACTCAACAACATATCCCTTAAGTTCATAGCGAAGTAGTTGGATTCAGATTTAATATGATGCAGTCTTCTATTTCTTCTCTGGGATGGAAGATGTGCTGAGTTGATGTTCCATGATGGACGTTACCCTGGCAGAGTTCGGTGATGGAGTGTGATGGGATGAAGGATGGAGACCTCGCTGTTGCCGTTTGGTATTTTTCTCAATCAGAAAAGACAAAAGAGAAGCTGCTTCTTCAGAGAACTGAGATTTTAGCTTTGTCCTCCTAAAGCTTAATGGGACGTACGGAATAGAAACAGAACCTGCTATAAAGCCGTTCTACTGAAGAAGTTCCCGAATATCACAAGGCGTTGCACACATGTGCAAGAGTAAATGTTTGGGAATGCTGAAACACCAAAATGGAGTGATTTAGCGTGAGCAATGATGGTATGTGACTGTAGGGGCAGAATATTTGAGAGCAAAAGCAGTGACAATAGTTCAATTTCTAAGACTAACTCTTAGAAGAATATTCTCTTCCTGTTCTTTCCAGGTTGATTTGGAGGGGAAAAACAAATGATGGTGAGTTTGAGTGTTAATGACATTATCTTGGATTATTTGATAATGTAAATCTTTATTCTGTTTTCTTATTGGTTTATTTACTGTCATCTTTGTAAATAAAATAGGAATAACATCCATGTTGCATTGTGAAAATTATTTATTTTAATTAGAAATCTTGCCTGGTACGTGTAATTAAAACAAATGTTTTTTTTCAGGACCACCATAATTTCCATCATTTAAAAACTAGAATCTTAATCCAAGTACAGATCCTCATTTCATCTGATGCTCAGCGTCATATTTCATGTATTATCTTTCTGCTACAATATTTACATACAAATATTCCAGAAAACAAAAATTCAGCAAGTAGTTGGTTACATTGTATCTTTTATACTCTGCTTGTTTTCAAAGTTTACAAAGGGAATATGCTATAAAATGACTTTGCAGAATAAGTGATCCAGCAATATTCTGTGATTTGCAATGTCTCAGTTAAAAGTTTTGCTGTTCACCTTGTCTGTCTATTGAACTGCAGTTTAAAACAGTAAATTCCTGAGTAAAACTTCATCTGTGGTTTGAGATTAATTCCAAGTTCTCCAAATAAACAATAACATTATCTATTTGAGTTAAGAGAATAGTTTTTGTCCTGCTCTTACTTTAAGAAAACTTAACAAGAAATATGCTTTTGTTGTCGTTAAGTCAGTTTTGTTTTTTTGTTGTGATTTAAATGTAAAGGTGGGATTTATGGAAATGACTGTAGGGTGGTCATTATTTCATTAGTCATTATTTCTGGCAAGGCATAAAAAATTGGTTGTTCTTGTGTCTAAAACTAATAGCGTGCTTTGTATTTAACCTGTAGGTCTTTTGTAAAACAAATGGTTTTGGTAATAAGTGCAAAATAGATACATTTAAAGTTCTTACAGTGTTATTTGGTATGCTCTTCTGGTGGGTCTTTTAGGTTTTTCATAGATAGTTAAATTTGCTAAGGGAGGCTATCTGTCCCTGGAAAAATGTATATTTTTATATCCACATATACCTATCCACATATACCTATCCACATTGATTTTTAAGGGAACAGTAGTAGCTGAGCTGGAACTTGCCATAGCAATTTTGCAATTGAATATGGCTTTTCTACTAGTATCTATTCAAGGATTAAATACCAAATACTACAATGCTTTATAGAAGTACTAATACCTATTACAAGTTTTTGAGGAGGATTTTAGGATCGTCTGTGTGATGTGCTCAGTGATGTCTCTTAAAGGTTTGGGTTTTTTTTTGGTTTGCTTTATTGAGATGATTTACCAGTAATTGGTATTTCACCCAGAAGTGACCCAGGTGCCTTATGGAATTCCACCACCTTGTGCATGTGGAATGTCTTTCCTAATCAGGCTTAAGACGTGGGGGCATTCAGCTCGGTAATAACTGAAAATCTGCCTTTTTAAAAGAGTAAATTAGGAGCATGTGAGATGAACGCTCCTCTATGTCTTCTGCCCTCTCCTTGTCCAGTAGCTTCTGCTGCTCTTAAACATCCTAAAGGATCACAGGATGCAGCTAAAACAGAAATCTGCTTTGCATCTTCCTCCTTACGGATCTGTTTCATGATTAAACTTTTACAAGTCGCAACCCCCAACCTGCAAGTGCGGTTTCGTGGTAGCTGTGACATTATTTTACCGTGCATGCTGTGAATTTCATTCTATAGTAAAATGACTATTATATTGGCCTTTAAGTTGGTTGTCAGCGGAGGATGGGGAAGCTGCGCTTTAAGCATCTGTGTGCAATCTTGGCGACAAGACGGACCCTCTGGAAAGCTGTTACTGTTGGGGCAGAACTAATCATTCCATGTGAAATTATATAAGGAGAATTAGCTCTGACTCTACCTCATTTCCTTTCATACCGCTGTGAAAATAAGCTTAGAGACATCAAACCTTCCCTCCTTATTTCTCTAAGTACTTCGTTAAATGCTTCTTTTTATTAAGGTGTATTTATTGCGGGTGCTAGAAATAAAAATAACTACCTGTATTTCTAGGGACTGGTGGGATGTGCGTCCTCGCCCGCTCTGGCAGGTTTGATTTCCTTCTCAGGACTGGTTGCTGTTGCTTTCTCTGTACTTTGACTTTATTTCCCCGGTGAACCATTCAAAGTACTTCATATTTAAGGTAGCATGCTTGATGTGGTATAAAATTGTCAATCACAGGCTGCCTTGGCTATTTAGAAAAAAGAGATATCAAAAGCCCGCTTGGAGCTCTGAGGAGCAGTCAAGTCACCTGCTGGTTTGCTTGGCAGGAGCCTAAACTCGTACAGCCTTTAGGTTTGGAAAAGAAAACGCAGCTCTCTGGAGGTTGTCTACGTTACGCCGGGGCGCTGTACTGTACGGTGAGCATGTAGCGTTCATTGTAAAGCCATATAGATGTGTATAGGTGGTTTCTGACATGTTCATCTAACCAAGGCTTAAAAACAATCACTGAAGACTGGTGTAACCCCTCCGTAACTTAATCCATTGTTTAACTGTGCCTTGAGAGAGCATATTTCTTCTAATACTGGTCTAATTTTTTTCCTTACCTATTAAGCTTGTGTTTGGTGTGGGGGGTGTGTGGTTTTTGTTTTTCCTCCCCTGCAGTAGATATTGTAGTAATAGGACATGAACATCATTTTTTTACCAGCTGTTAACCTATTTTAAAGCCTGCACCCTCTTCCTTTACTCATCTTTATTCCTGTACTCGGTGAGTCCATTTAACTTTCCCTAATGACTTCAGTTTTCTTATGAGCTTTTTCTGGGTTTCCAACATCTTTGTATCCAGAACTGAACGTAATGTACATCCTTAGTCATTATCAGTGATGAACAGAATAAGTCTTACCATCTTTTGCATATGATGCTCCTGTTAATACAAATTCAAATTAATTTTTCACTTTTTGCATTCCAATTGGTATTAAAACCCCACTTTCAGTTCTGCCGTTAATCGCTTAGTCCTGTATTTTCAATTCTAACTCCGCTTCCCAGAATGCTTGCAGCCCTTCTTAGGTAACTACAAAATTTCACAAGCGTATTATGTATCATCCAAGTAATAAATGAAAACATTAAATAATCCTCACTGAAAATGCTGTTTGCATTATGATGTGAAACCCATGAGGAAGAAGCTTCTAATAGTTGGAGTCCTGCAAACCTGTACCTTGATGCAGACCCAACCGTTGGTGATGGAGTCACAGAACGGGTTGTGCGCTGACCCCTTGGTTGTTTTTGGGGCTGTTTGCTGATCTTGTGTGGGTATGTCTGTCCTATACTGAAGAGCCTGAAACTGGATAAATGAAGCTGGATCTATTGTAGCAGTGGTGGTTCAGTTCATCAGAGTGATCTGCAAAAATCACCTGTAATTGATTAGATAAACATACACTTGCACAGTTCTCTGAGCAACTTGAGATGTTGTCATTCTTCATGGCTGCTAGATCAATGCTTTAAAAAAGAAATCTTTGATCAAACAGATCTCATCGTTTGAAGCTGCTATTATTTTGTGAATCATGTACCTCTCACGCCCTGAATGAGCTCATCTGAGCCAAGGGTTTATTTTTTTTAGCTGAAGGCATTGCAGCTCCCTGTGTTGGTGTTCATGGGTAGACATAACAGGATGTATGGCAGCTTAGCATTACCTAGTTGGATTTAACCATTAAGCTGCTTCTCTCCTGACAAACAAGGCACTTGTAACTTCAGCTGAGGCTGACAGGAGTTCTTCCCTTCTCTTCACGTCCTGTCTGGAGCATCTTGTGAGCTTCCAGTGGTGAATATTGCTGTCTCTGTAAGCACAGGAGCCTGAAGCAAGACATATAAAAAGGATATAAAGCTACTGGAGAGTGTCCAGAGGGAGACCATGAAGTTGGTGAAGGGTTTGGAGGAGAGACAATGTGAGGGGCAGCTGAAGTCACTTGATTTGTTCAGCCTGGAGAAGAGGAGACTGAGGGAAGACCTCATCATGGTCCACAGCTTCATCACAAGGGGAGAAGGAGGGGCAGGTGCTGAGCTCTTCTCTTTAATGACCAGTGATAGAACCCAAGGGAATGGCAGGAAGATGTGCCAGGTGAGGTTTAGGTTGGATATTAGGAAAAGGTTCTTCACCCAGAGGTGCTGGACACTGAACAGGCTCCCCAGGGAGGTATCCCAGCCCCAACCTGACAGTGTTCAAGAAGAGACTGGACAATGTCCTCGAATACACGGTGTGACCTGTGGGGATGTCCTGTGCAGGGACAGGAGTTGGACTCCATGATCCTTGTGGTCCCTCCAACTCAGGACATTCTATGATTCTATGTAGAGGAGGGGAAGAAAGGGCATTTCTGCCTCAAAAGCCTTTATTTCATGCTATTTGCTTGGAACATAACTTGCAGACCTATTTCTTTTATCTTAGTGTTTTAGTATACCTGATGTCATCAGAAATACTTTATTTTATTGTCTGCGCTGGTGTTTCAAAAACCAAAGTAACTAAGAGATGCTACTGGAGTCAGAAAGCAGCAAGGATCATGGCTTGTGGTTAAGGCAGCTGTGATTGCAACATCTGTACCCAGGAAAGCTGCAGTCTCATCTGCCTTCTGTCTTCAGGATTTCTGGCATTCCAGAAGCAGGAGTGCAGCAGATAAGATGTGTCCTTTGAGGCTCTGAAATGCTTCTGCTTCGATTGGAAAGCTCCTCCTTATTAGGCCCACAGGAAGCACATCTCCTATAGCGCAGCCAAATTGGTATCATTATTAAATACATCTTCTTGGGCTCTCTGGTGGTAACTCTTTTCTGTTAGAGGAGAAAGAGCCTCTATGGTTGCCTCTGGGTGTTGACTAGCTGAGCGTGTGGCCTCAACGTGTAACTGTGTGCGGTAATTTCTGACTTGGAAGCTGTGATGGGACCCAAAGAACAGTTTATTGAGGGTTTTTTTTGCCTTTTTCCTTAAATTGAACTCTCCAGTGCTGAAACTTGGGACATCTAACTTGGGATCTTCATTAGAACACAATCTAGGCTAACAGGAAGAAAACCCTCAAAGCCTCACCATCTGACAAATTAAAATTCACTTTCTTTAATGATTCTCCCCTTTACCAATGGTGTTATTGCAAAATAGGCCTTTGCCTTTGGTTTATTCTCAGTGCAGCAACCGTGTTGGCTTCTGAGTGGTGTAAAATTCTGCATGTACCTGTCAGGGTTATTAAGCAGACCCTGAGAGTAGAGTCTTGCATCTGGGTGGGAACAACCCCAGCTTCCATTATAAATTGGGGAATGACCTATTAGAGAGCAGTGTAGGGGAAAGAGACCTGGGGGTCCTGGTGGACAGTAGGGTGACCATGAGCCAGGACCGGGCCCTTGTGGCCAGGAAGCCAATGATACCTGGGCTGGATTAGAAGGGAGGTGGTCAGTAGGTCAGAGAGGTTCTCCTGCCCCTCTGCTCTGCCCTGGGGAGACCACACCTGGAATCTTGTGTCCAGTTGTGGCCCCTCAGTTCCAGCAGGACAGGGAACTGCTGGAGAGAGTCCAGCGCAGCCACCAAGATGCTGAAGGGAGTGGAGCATCTCCCGTGTGAGGAAAGGCTGAGGGAGCTGGGGCTCTGGAGCTGGACAAGAGGAGACTGAGGGGGGACCTTATAAATGTTCACAAATATATAAAGGGTGAGTGTCAGGAGGATGGAGCCAGGCTCTTCTCGGTGACAACCAATGATAGGACAAGGGGTAATGGGTTCAAAGTGGAACACAAGAGGTTCCACTTATATCTGAGAAGAAACTTCTTCATGGTGAGGGTGTCAGAGCCTGGCCCAGGCTGCCCAGGGGGGTTGTGGAGTCTCCTTCTGTGCAGACATTCCAACCCGCCTGGACACCTTCCTGTGTAACCTCATCTGGGTGTTCCTGCTCCACGGGGGGATTGCACTGGATGAGCTTTTAAGGTTCCTTCCAACCCCTGACATTCTGTGATTCCGTGATTTTTCCATCATCCCTGAGCAGCAGTCGTACGTCTATTTTGTGTCCTCAGGACTCTCCAGCTTACGCTGGGGCTCCCCCCTTGCTGTGCTTCACCTCTGTTCTTGCATCCCGCTGTTGAAGGTCGTGCCAGGTGAGATGTCCTTGCTTTTCTTTCCCCTTTCAGGAGAGCTGCTCTGGCGCGTTGTGCAGCCTGCGGGAAGAGGCGAAGCGGCCGCCTTCATCTGCTCCAGCTACAACCTGTTTGCAAGGACGTGACTTAATGCAGGGCACAGCAAGCAGAGCAGGTACGATCTGTGGGTGTCCAACAGAAAACACATCTTTCTGACATAAAGATACACTGCTGTAAGTTCACAAATATGTTCTGCAGAAGAAAGAGCCTGTAAGTAATATATTAAACAGAGGAACTAGATGAAACATGAGGACAACTTCCAAATGAGAAAAGCAGGTGGTTTGCATTATTTCCTTCACCCTTAGTTTTTATGTTGGTATCATCATAACAATACATGACGAATGAATGCACTGTTTTCTCAGTGATGTTTAAAATTTGATTACCTGAATATTGATGTTGTTCAGTATTTAGAAATATTTAAAGAGTTTTATTCTTCACTAGACTGTACCTAGAGTGATTTTGGAAGCTGAACGGTATATTTTATTGCAGACCATCCTAACATAAATTCTTAATCATTTGGCTGTATTAATATTACATTAAAAAATGTAAACTTTGAAAATGTAGTTATTAAATTCAGCTCAAGATGTGAACTCTGTTCTGTTTTCTGGCATTTATTATGCAAGTTTGGAATTCTCAGTTTCGTTTAAAGGTAACGCTTTTTATCTGTATGTAGCCATTGAAATAAATTACCAGTAGAAGACAACATTCTACTAATAAACGAGGGATGCCTGGAGTTTGCTCTCCTAACTGAGACAATTTAACTCATCCATCATCAGGGATGATGTTTCTTAGCAACACGAAGTATTTTCACCCGGAGCGCTTTCACAAACTTTCACATTTTTCTTCAAATGCAGTCTTGGTAGTATTTTATATGACCCGAAGTTCGTCCATCTGTCCTGAAGCTCCCAATACTTTTCCATTCCCTCCGATGGTCAAGTGATCTGATATATGGAGGTTTTTTTCAGTCTCATAATAAACAAGTTGACTAGAGAATCGTTTCGCATGTCAGATTTTCCAAAGGGTTCTGGGAAATTATTTGTTGCTCTATGTGGCAAAGCTAAAAGTTATTGAAAATGTGTTAGAGTTTCATAATACAACAGATACTAAAAATATTGGCTTGGGAGCTAACTAAATGCTTTCTGATAGCCGTAGCCTCAAGGGGGATACTTGGATCATTTGTAATAAAGGGATATCGTTGATATTTTTTGGTGAATTGACTAGTGTTCTGTTTAGATCATAATTTATGAAAAAATGGCTTGGTACACAATGTTACATTATCAAATTGTTTGGGTGTAAGAATTGCCTTAATGTATAGCCAAGACTTTCCATTTTATTCTTTTAATGTGCTCTGTGAAGTCAGAAGAAGCCGTTGATACATTAAGACTTTACCTTTATTTCTTGCTTTTCTTTTTTTCCCTTTGAAACACATGTGAGGCTGATTTTATCAGCCTCGTTACAGCTCAGATTTGCTGGGGAGATTTGCTTAAGAAACCCCCTCAGGTATATAACAGGAGTTATTCAGTACTGAGAGTGAACATCTTCCAAATGCAGTGTATTGTTTTGCTTTGGGAAAGCATATATTTTTGAGATTTTTGGTAAACTGCTCAGAAAACTTCTGTAATTCTGTTATGTGAATAGTAACTAAGCTTCTGCTTGTATCATGCTTTGAGAAGGAAAGTTTTAGTGGTTATAGGATGCAAACTCCTTTATCAGCAATGCGTAGTGATAAGTGTTTGAAAAATGTTGTAATAAGCGTTACTCATCTTATTTCACTAAGAAGGTGTAAATAAACCAGTTTAAATGGGAAAACAAGTTACAGAAATATTGGTTTGATGCATCCTTGTAGTTAAAATATCCTGTGTTGCAGCTCGTGTCAGCTTTATTTTACTGAGTTTTCATATACGCATGTGAAGTCTTTGTTACATATATGTTACATCTGTGCAAAAAATGAATTGGAAGAATTAGTGGGGTGCTGTTAGAAGTGTTCGTTGATGGTGTTTTGGTTTTTAAACCAGAGGCTGCTGTGGTCCTTCTCTTCAGTCTGCTCCCTTTTTTTCCAGCTGGGGCTTCTACCCATGTTCTATACAATTTCCTGTGGTTAAGTATAAAGATATGAAGAATTGACCAAAATTATCTTTTTGAAGGTTGTAAAAGGTCTAGACTAAGTCTAATGAATAGACAGGAATTACTTGTGATGATGAACACAGAGTAGTGTCAGAGCTGTTGTAAATTTTCAACAAACTACTTTTAATCTTCATCCATCCATGATTCAAATACAGAACATTCACTTTATGGCCTGCAGCACAATCCAAGTTGTACATCACTAGCTTTTGGTTAAAGCGATGAACATATTATTTGAGTTTTAGGAAAGACAATTTGAAAACGTACTATATTTAGGATTTAGTCTTGAAGTTGTAACTAGAGGCTTTTGCTGTTGTTGCATCTTTTAATGTTCATGTGCAAAGAATGACATGATCAGAGTTGTCACTGGGAACATTTAGTTTTTCATGCTAAGTATTTTTGGGCAGCTCTTATTTGGAAGAACATGGGATAGGTTATGAAAGAACTAGTCTAAGAAACTACCATTTATGTTGCAAGTTCTCAAATTCTAATTATTTGGATGCTATTTCTGCAAAAATGGAGAAGGTGAGTGCAATCTGGTGAGGCCATTGTATTTCTCAAGGAGGTAGTTTGGCTTTGGGGTTCCCATCATTTATCGTAGCTGTGTCCTTTCAAAGACTCGGGAACTCAATTATTTTATTCTAATTAGGACTTGGACATATTTATGGTCTTTCTGTTCCATGTTGTGTTTCCATGGAACTCGTACTGCGTGGGTTTGAGTGAAAGCAAATGGATCTGGTTCCATTCAGTCTGTCTCTAGTAGACAAAGCTATTCTGCGTTGTCAATAAAAATCATAAATTCTCTACATCACCGAGCTTTATGTCCAACCAAGGAGTAGTACATGAAAGTATTATGGGATATTTAATAGCTTTATTATTTTGAAGTCTCCATGTTGAGTGTCTGTATCTCCCTCTGGCCCTGATTCATGAGAAGATCTGGTGAAACGTCCTTTTCCTGAGCAGGTTATGGAGGATAATGGATGTGGGAGAGGTTGAATCTCTACTGTTCCTGATGTTATTTTGACACACAATAGTGTATTGAGATATCAAGGAGAGGACCCTACTGATGAGGTCCTTCCGTTGGGCCCTCTAGCATGGAACAAAAGACTTAAATGTTTTTATGCTGTTTCAGGCCTTGACTGCTAGGCCCTGAGATCAGACGCGTGACTAGGGCCTTAAATCCCGGTTATTTGAGAGATGCGGAAGGAAAACACCCTTCACAACTTGCTCTCACAAGATTGTAAGATCAAATTTAGATGACTGGTCATCTACAGCTGCCTACAGATAGTGTGGTTTTGTTCTTGTCCTCCTGTCTCTCTTTTCCAAGCATTGCATTGCATATAGTGCATGGCCAGCTTCCCAGTGTGAGCCTTCACTCCCACCCTTTCTCCCTCAAGCTTTTAATACCCTAATAACTACTTTTCCACATAGATTGTTATGAAACTTGGTTGCAGTTTTTCACAACCTCTGCTTTCATGGGTTTACTCTCTTAAGCCAGGGAGTTGAAGCTTTGATTCAGCGGGTCTTTGTATTAACAAAATATGAAGATACTTATTTCCATGTAAATGTGCTTTCCAAACTCTGGAAGTTTGCTGTATTTGTCTGGCGATTTATTTTGGTCTGTACTCTTTAATGATACTGTGGTGCTTGTGTCCCCTGGATCTCCTTCACTAGAAACTCCTCGTATTCTCCTTTATTTTGAGAGCTGGCAGGTGTGGTGTCCAATTGAAAGGAAGCAGTTTTATTCTTTACACAGTCTCGAAGTATAAAAACAAAACATTGAGCTGTTTGCCACAAATTTTACTTCCATGAGTTTTGAGGGGAAAAATATTATCTTCAGATCGTTCAGGAATTTAAGTAAAAAGACTATGCTTTGGAAACTTTTAGGAGCTTCATGTAAATTTTAAAAGCCTGTTTGTTTTTAGATATTTTTTAAATTATTATTTTATTTGCAGGGGTTTCCATAGACCTATGGGCCTGGGCCAGGTTTAATTTTATAATCTCTGGCAGCGCAGCATCAGGTAGTATAATGTGACTTGACTAAGTCAAGACTATTGCAGCCCACACCTCCTCTCCTGCCCACAAATAATGTGTTTTTGATCTGTCAGTATTGCAATTTTGTAATGAGGACTGATATCACTAGTTAGTCCTTTTCTGCATCTAAGGTATGTTTGCAGTAAGATTGATGTAGACTGTTGCCTAGGTTGATGGAGACTGAACCCTGGACTAAACCCTTTTTTTAGAACTCTGCATGGGAACTGCATGGGATTAGATGCTGCAATATGAGTTTTTGGTCTAGAGTTTGTTCTAGAAGAGAATTAAGAGTCTTGAGAAGACCGTCACTTTCCAAGGGACAAAGAGCAAAACTGTGGCTTGCAGTAAAAATCTATAACACACATGAGTTAGCTGGGAATCTTCACCTTTCTTTTCCCATCCATACTGTGGGGTTTGGTGTCTTTTTAGTGTGTTTGTTTTTCTCCATTCAGGCCACGCTATGTGGAACTTGTTGGAATTGCAGGTTGCCTCATGAGCATGATGTTTGAGAGTAAGTGCAATGACCGAGCATTGTGTGGCTTCTTTCTCATTCAATGTGCAAGCCTTCCATTATAATTCAGTTTCATAAACAGGATATTGGTGGAGATATGTATATATAGATAGATAAGTATGAAGAACAAAGTATAGAGCATTCTGCAATAGGTACAAGGGAATCCCAGTTATACAAACACCAAGTGAGAATCTAAGCAGTTCTGTATTCCCTGTTAATGATCTGTGTTTCATGTGAAAGGCTGACCTTTGCAAGGCCTTTTCTGAAGTAAAGAACAGGCTGATCTGTTTCTCCCACAGCTGGGAGGGCAGGGAGAGATTTGGTTGATCTTATTTTCTTCAGCAAGACTATCACAGGGAATGATGGGGCCAGTTGCTGAGATCGCAAAGGACTTTGCAGCCCCAGGCATCTTTAACTATGTGCGAAGACCGATTCTGTTTAATGCAAAAGAAAAATAAAAATGAAATGCCTGAGTTTAGACGGAACACTGATTCGGGTCAGGAAAAATGGGATCCTTCCCACTGACTTCAAATAGATACGCAAGACTTTCGTATGATGGTTCACATAAATCAAAATGAATGGGCATTAGATTACACATTCATCATTATGATTATCACTCGACCTGCTTAGCATGCGTAACCTGGTAAGCATTTGCCAATATTGTGTTTAACTATAAAGACAATATTAGAACATAATATTCTGAATTTTATTCGATTTATTGTGGTGGTATCAAGCTTAAAGGGTTTGAAATGGACAGATAGGTGACATACACATTTTACATGAGGAATCTGTGGGGTTTTTTTTACATCTGGGGATCTAGGTACTCAGATGTAAAGCATGCTTTTTATAGCAATAAGAGTCTATTTAAAATTACATTTTTTTTTAATCCAATATTTAAAATATGCTATGACGGATATTTAAATGCTTTCTTATGGACAAAACCGTTTTGCCCACCCAATCGTGTAACTTCATCTTGAGCCAGTTTTGTGTTCCCAGCCTCTTAATTGTTCTGTAATCTGTAGTGTACGAAGGATTAGACGTGTCCAGTCCTCAGGGTTTGGTTCATCTCCCTGTGCTCAGATCTCGGGATATGACAGTTGTTTTAAGGGTTAGATGCTGTTATAGAGCCTGTTGCCTCTGCTAACAAGACTTGCCCAAATAAAGCCTCAAGAACACTTTGTAGCATCCAAATAAGAGGCTGAGGCGTTGTTTTTAACCATCTAAAATGATTCTGAGATCTCTTGAAGGGATATGTTTGGTCAACAGCTTTGGTACCTCCCCTTGTGAGAAGGGGCTGCGGGTCTGTCGGGGTTGCAGAGTCCACCTAAAGACTCATATTGGGATATACAGTCAAATAGATCCCACTTACCAGCCTTTTATGCATAAGTAGTTCTAGGAAGGCCTGGTAAATACGGGACCTTTTTTTGTTCGGTTTGTGGTTTAAATTGGACCAGTCACTGGTTTTGTTATCAGATTCTAATGCATGACTGTAGGGTATGGATCTGCACTTGATTGAAGACAAAGAAAAACCTCTATCAGAACTTCTGTTAGTGTTGAACGTCTCTAATCACTTGCCGTGTTTTTTTGGCATGTGAACTTAGGAAAGCTGATCCTAAATATGACTGTGATTCTTAAGGGGAAAGAAAAAATCACATATTTTCATTGCTAGTGGAAACTGGGTGAGAATCTCAGAGGAGCACGGAGGAGCATCCTCTGTAGGTTGTCCACAGCGTATTTGGTCAAGAAAAAACAGTTTAAGGAATGTGACGTGCAGTTCTTGATGCAGAAAAAAAGCTTCTGTATGCCTAATACATTGGAAAACATTTGTTCAAGAGCACGTCTTCCTTGTGCAAAATGGGCCCCTGTAATAGTATTAAGGTCACTATCCACATAGGTTACCTCATACATACTGAATATAATGCCTGAGGTCAGCTTAGGCTTGTAAATGCGACTTTAAGGAATGTTTTGTCCAGTCCTGTTAAAAAGCTTCTATGTAAGTTGTTTGTTTAGAAACATATTTACTCCTGCTCTTCCTGGGCTTGTCTTCAGTTCCTGATGAAAAAAATAACAGTTGTAAATGAAATAGTGTCCTGCTTTACAAGTAATGTTTGGAAATAATCCTTATGTATATACATACACTCATTGACCGATTCTCTTTTGGTATTAATTTTAAGGTAAATGTTTTCTGTTCTAGATGTTTAAGGCAGACTTCTCTATTCTTTACAAAACCTTGGTGTGAGAAAATGCGTTAATTTTGTGAGAATAATGACTGTTGGATTGTTCAATGAAGAGTATTAGAGTGAGTCTGTGACTCAGGGAGGTATTATCAAAACACTGTTTCATGAAAATCAAATAAACTCAGCTTCTGGATCAAGTGGGCAAGTGCACATGTCCCTGTAGTTCTTTGAACATCCTGGCTTGAATCTTTACTACTGAAAATGTCCCTGCACTTCATCATGTGTTGGCGTGTTCACCGAGAATCAGCATTCCCCTTCTGTATTATCTCTCGATAGCTTTTACATTAATCCTTCAAAAGTACTGGACTGCTTAATGGAGTCGGAATAAAAATAATGCATTTTCAGGAAGTCTTCTGCTGTGTTATGTTTGCTTTCCGTGTTTCACTTAAGCATTAATCAATTAAGTGATTTTGATTCTAGTCATTTCTCAGGTTAGATATATGGATGGATAATGTACTCTGTAAATTAGGTGTGGAATGGTTGGAGAAATGCACAAGCTGATGCTGTGCAGAGCTAAGTCAGGTTGGGTCTGGCTTTATTTTATTAATAGCTTGTGTATGCTACCTGTGAATGCAGAGCAGTCAGCAAGGCGAACAATGAGCTGCAGCTAATGGGCTGGCCTGGGTCTGAATTGGTCCTGTAGAAAAGGGCTCAGATGTTCATTTTCTACATGTACTTTTCTAGCTGTTTTGTTTCTTGAGTTGTCTATCATAGGATGGTTTGGGTTGAAGGGACCTCAGAGCTCATCCAGTGCCCCCCCTGCCATGAGCAGGAACATCTTCAGCAGCTCAGGTTGCTCAGAGCCCCGTCCAGCCTGGCCTGGGATGTCTCCAGGGATGGTTCATCCACCACCTCTCTGGCCGACCTGGGCCAGGCTCTCACCACCCTCAGTGGATCTCCCCTTCTTTACTTTAAAACCATCACCCCTTGTCCTATCGCAACAGGTCCTACTAAAAAGTCTGTCCCCACCTTTCTTATAGGCCCCTTTTAAGTACTGAAGATAATGAATTGTTTAGTATCTACTGCTCTGCGGTGTACTCACATCAACTTCTGTAAATCTATTTGGACTATTAAAGGGAAGAAGTGGAGAAAGAAACTCTGTGGAAGCGTAACCCAGTTTGCTGGTGATGGGTGATTGTGGCTATATAGCTATGTCTCAGTGTAAAAAAATTCAGTCCTCATGTCTGGCCTGAATCTCCCTCCTTTAGTTTAAAACCATCACCCCTTGTCCTGTCACAACAGGCCCTGCTCAAAAGTCTGGTCCCATCTTTCTTATCATCCCCTTTTAAGTACGGAAAAGCTGTAATAAGGTGTCCCTGGAGTCTTCTCTGAGGTGTCCCCAGAACCTTCTAACAGCCCCTGTCATCAGGGCTCTCCTGTTCCTGCTGCTGTAGGCGATGAAGAGGTGACTTGGTCTCTTTGCTGCTCACATTATAGCACAACTCTGGGTTGCTAAACCTCATTTGATGAATATCACTGTTTCAGGTTTTGCAAGTGGAAGAATATTCAGCAAAATGGTTTCCTGAAGTAAAGATTGCGAGGAGATGGTTGTTCTGGGGCTGGTTGGAGGCTGGTGCTGAGACTCACACCCAAAGGAGCATCGTGAGGAGGTGAACACCCCAACTAGCAGCAAACTCTGATGTCTTCTGGTCGCCCAGCAGGCAGATTCATCACACACCATGTAGTTATTCATCGAGGTGGAGGAGAAAGGAAGCAGGTTATTTAGGTTTCCACTTCTCATCTGTAGTGTTTCTTAAAACAGTTTAACTCTTAGTGGCCGCTACTTTCAGATGTATACATTCGGCTCAGTTTTGCTATGGGCTCTGATTTTCTTGATGTCCTTAATAAAGGTGTGCATGGGGGGATTACTTTTTACTTGGCTGTCCTGGAATGAGGGGTGTTTTAATGCTTAAACTTCAAAAATTATCGGTTGGTTGTACTGAACAACAGGCCACCAAATGCCACAGTTTGGCTATAAATAGACCAGAGAGTCTTTCAACAGAAATTTGTTACTGATTACCTTTAAGGATTCTGCATAAAAGTTAAAGGTTATGGTTTGTGATATTACACAGATAATGAAGAAAACTTCACCAGCGTTTCTTGTGTGTCACGTTATTTCAAAATTAGATTTATTGTAGGTCTATGTTAAGTGTTGTTGTAACTCAGAGTGACCATTCCCTGCAAGTAAACGTCCACTGAAGATGCTCAGTATGGTCTGTGATGGAACTGAGCTGGATGTAACTCATTGTTTATTGAAAGAAATCTGCTTATGTGTTATGTGTGCAATGGAAAAAGAGAGTGAGTCGTCACAAGCAAAGGTGCAGCTCTTTTGGTGAAGAATTCTCAGCTCCTGAAAAGCCCGTGTGGGCAGATAGCGGATGCCAACGATGGAGGGAGTTGTGTCTTGCTTAAGATATTTCCCCAAAGTTCTTTTGCCCACTCTGCAATAATTTCCTTGAATGTATCTTGACTCTAGCGCTTGGATATTCTGCAACCCGCGAGTTATGCTGAAGTTGTGACTTTTATAGGGTTTCTAATGTTCTGTTTCAGGGTGAGGTTGCTGCTACTTTCTTTTTCTTTTAAATTTCATGAGCAGTTTATATAATGCTGTTCCTGTCATGCTTCTGGCCATGAATCAGCAAAGCATTTACATGCACGTTTTAATTGAAGTGTGGAGTTGTCTTGCTGTGCAAATGTTGAAGTCGGTGAGACTATTAATTAAAATTAAGCATCTGCATCGGTGCTTTTTCTAAAAATAAGTTACTTCATAACAGCTTTGGGCTGTATTTGGGGAGGAGGGGGTTATTTTCTCAGACTTTGAAAGCAGATATAGAAGTTTGTCTGAATTTTGTGATGATAACACGTAGAGCAATACCAGAGGGTGGAGTGTTCATGGGATGGAGCATGAACTTTCTGCCTGGTAAGATGTCCCCTAAGCTGCTATTTATTTTCCAATAGAGAATAAAACTTTTACGCTTTTTGTATTGTGCACAGGGTGGTGTTAAGGAAAACTTCAGGAAAAGTTAAGTAGTGGCAGCACACAAGTTATTCTTGTACAAAATAGGCAGTTCATCGTCTTGCTTCCCAAGTGCCTGGTTACAACTCTGTTTTTCTTCTATCAAGTACAACCTTGCATCAGTTATTATACATCAGTTATTATAGTTAAAGTCGGTGCTTCTCAGTGTGAGGCTTCTTAGCTGGTTGTGGTGTGTATGTCATTTATGTTTTCTGCCTGTAGCTGAAGGCATTAAAGGTATTTCCAGGGAATACTGAGCTGCTTTTTTTTTTTCCCCTGTACATATTAGACAATTTATTACACAAATTTACTGTACAATTTGCTTTACAAAATTATCTGGTTTATTAATTCTCACGGCACCGTGGTGAAGTAGCGCGCTTTTATCTCCTAAGTCTGGCTTTTTACCAGCCTTACTTTATCATGTGAGTCCATTGCCTTTTTTGCAGGTTTCTTTTAAAACCAGACTTTGCTTTTGGAGCTCCAGTATTCCCCACCTGCAGCCAAGCAATAAATTCATAGCGGAGGGAAGAAAATTGCTGCAAACATAGAAGAGGAATGTGCATTGAGTTCCTTGTACTGTCAGATTTGTCTGTCTCTTCTTGCAACACTGATTTTTAAGCCCTTTAAGATATACCTTTTGGCAGGTATGTATATAAAGCACTGACCACACGCAGGAAATAATAGAGCTTAATATATGTGACATGAGCTTCGAAGAGGCCTCGTTTGCCTGAGGTCGTACAGATATTTGAGGTGTTTTCTGACCAGAAGATGATAATTCTGAAGGTGTTTCAGTGTGATGATATTCCCACTCTTTTGTTTTTTTACCGCTGCAGTTCTTAAGTCTTTTATTATTTATCATTTATTCTTCTATTAGCAGTAGAAACTGAGACTCACACTTGCATGTGAATACAGTTCAGACTCTTGCCGAAAATCACATGGTTGTCTCTAAAAATTGGGCTCAGAAGGTTCCTATTTTAAGTCATTAATTGAGATTGTGGGAGGAGGGAGTTGCCTTTGGTGCTAAAAGTTTCTGTGAAGAATCATCAAGCAAACACAAAGCAAAATGTACGTTGTTTGGGGGAAAAATACCAACATTGCCATCTTTACTACGAGCACGTCAGTCGCTCTTTATTGCTTTTTAGATTTGATTTCATCGTAGTGTGGCGAGCTTTTCAATAAACAGAGTGGTTTCATTTATATAACACTAGAATTATTGTTAATGCACAGTTTCACACTGCGAATTCCGTATGTAATATTGTGTCCGGTGGGATCCTGGATCGCAAAATTTGCATAGTTATAGTGCTGGTGACATCGTATCTCATACAAAGAACCTGGGGACCTGATACAATATCAGTAAAACTGTCTCATAGGTATGATTCAAACAGTTTTATTAGCAACATATGGGGTATGAAGGAGCCACAGAGGGTAGTTTGGAGTGTAAGGGTGCTGGCCTGTCTTTTTCAGCCTGTAATTATATCAGGCCTCTTCTATGGCATTATTTGTTGCTGCTCTGGGATTGCTGAAAAATAACTACTAATATGGTGACACAAAGGATCAGAATAAATTATAATTGTTGACTTTACAAGAAATTCATTGGCAAAAAGGCTTACTATCCTAAGCTCGGGTGTCATTTCTGGTTCAGCTTCGGCGCTAAACCACGTATACGAAATAATATCTTTTAGAAAGTCTTAGGGTTTTCTGGTGGCCTTATCCTGTTGGATGGGATGCTTTGTGATTTGACTGATGCTGGGAAGAAACTTGGCTGCATTTGAGTTTTTAATCTTAAGCTAGGGGTGCGTTTTTGTTTAATTGACGCTAGGACATTGAACTCCCATTCGCCAAATGGAATGCATTCTAATCAGTCATCTTCAAATGGAAAGTTAATAATTTAAATGCTTTGACACTTAAAAACTAGCAAAAATATAACCAGAAGTTTGCAGTAGTGCTCTGTTTAGTTTTACTTCTTAAAATCATTTTATATATATATATATATATATCTATATATATATCTATAAATAATTTTTGCACGTTGTAGAAATGCTAGAAGTTTGGAGGTTTAATGTTTGTGCTAATTGGCTGACTGAAGAACCACAGTGTATACAGAGCTATTAAAGTACTATTTGACTTCTTGTCTGATAATGTTTAAAAACGTTTGTGTTTAAAACCACTGAGCTGAGCAATGTCCCTGCAGAACAGCCTGTGTAGGGAATGAGAACTGTTACACAGACTTTACTCAACATTACTTCTGAATTTTCTTATTCCACATTGAGGTTCAACACGGTAAAACTAGAATCTGGTGAAGATGAAGAGGAGATCTGTGAGGAGGGGTCACCTTGTGCCTCTGTGGTTCCGGGACCTCCGTGCTGCTTCACTGATGTTGAATTATCTTTTAATCTGTTTTTCTTCATTTCATTTCCATTATTTCAGTGTAGATGCCTACTTAAACTTGTAAGAATTTGATCTGGAAGCATCCTGAGAATTGGTCTTCTCTTGTTTTCAGGTAGAATGAAACCTGTTTACCTCAGCACTCTCCAGAACTACCTGAAGGGCAGTTGTAGCCAGGTGGGGATTGGTCTCTTCTCCCAGGCATCAGCAATAGGACAAGGGGCCATGGGCTTCAACTCTGCCAGGGGAAATTGAGGCTGGAGATTAGAAAGCAATTCTGTGCAGAGAGAGTGGTCAGGCATTGGAATGGCTGCCCAGGGAGGTGCTGGACTCACCGGCCCTGGAGGTTTTTAAACTGAGATTGGCCGTGGCACTTAGTGCCATGATCTAGTCAATGGACTGGAGTTGGACCAAGGGTTGGACTTGATGATCTCTGAGGTCTTTTCCAACCCAGTCGATTCTGTGATTCTGTTTGAATCATATACATGAAAAAAAGATCAGTAAAAGAATATACTTTGGAATTTATCACTTAACTTCTTTCTTAGAGTACAAGCTCTCAATCACAAGTGGCACTTCAGCTGAAGATATATTAAAATTCTAGTGTTTGCTTGCAACACCTTCCAGAGCAATTCCCATGGCAAACTACTGGTACTTACTCCCACAGTGCATCCCTTGGTGTCCTCATGTCTTGGTGGCATAACCTAGATCATGTTTCTTCTTTTGGTTTTTATTTTTAAAATGTTGTGTGAAAAACCCTCACTGAGGTCAAGACACATTTCGTGTTAAAAAGTAAAATGAAGATTAGTTAGATGTGACTGTTTCTTTTTGTTTCCCTGACAAATGTTGACTGGCCAGTCCTCTAGATGTGTGTGAATATATTTAGTTGCTTGTGTTGGTAAACTGTTGGTATGGAAGTAAGGATTACTTGCCTGTAATTTTCTATGTTTTCTTCTTTTTTTTGGAATAAATATTGGTTTTGCTGGCACTTCATGGTTTTGGAAGCTTTTGCGACTTCTGTAGCTTTCGAAGATAACTGCAGGTGATTCCAGAGCTATTTCAACTAGTTCTGATAATATTCAATAGTAAAAGACCTCAGATTTTGCCAGTTTGAGTTCATGTTTTGACAAATATCCTCTTATCCCATTTCTACCCCATCTCTTCAAAATCCTGGATTGGAAACTCTCTGAGAAACTCAATGCTGTTGAGAATCTTAAGTTCTTTATGGAGACTGAAGTAAAAAAGTCATTAAACCTTGTCATTTTGAGAAACAAGTCGAAATGTGTAATGAGTAGAAACGTGTCATCTAACGTGCAATTGAAAATTGGGCAAAGATGGACTTGTAGGTACATAAACATCACAATCTTGTGATCTCTGTATCTAATGCAGCTGGTCCGGTGGCTCCGAGGTGACAGTTTACAGGGTGAAATGGTCATTTTCTGTGTCTTACAAAGAGTCAACTTTTTCTTGTTGACAACATTAAGCATAAGCTTGTACTGGTTTAATGTATTTTTTTTACCTTTTAAATGTATTTTTGCTTTTTGCACACTTTATTATAGTGTTTCCTCCTTTCCCATATCATTTTTTGTTTGGAGTAGAAAGTTCACACCCACTTTGCTAAAGATGGTCAAGGAGTGATTCCGGAAATTAACTATTAACTAGGAAAATTATATAAACAGATCTGGACATGGCATCACGGGAACTCGAACTGTCTCAGGAGCTTCTAGAATCACTCATGTTAATTGTTGCATATCTGGTAAATGTGTTTCTTGCAAAGTACTGGAAGACTTCCCAAAAGTTCCTGTATTTTAAAGGGCAAAAAGGATGTTGCAGTGGATTTAGCCCAGGACAAAATAAAGGTGAACTTGGGCTTCTGTCAGTGAAGGCTTAAAAGCTAAAAGAAAATATAATTTGTGAGACAAAGCGGATGTATTTTTTTAATAGGATTGAGTGTCTGGCCTATATTGCTATATTAAACTAATTTATTTTAAACCATGAAATCATTGCAACACAATATTTTGATATAAAAATGTGGATTACGTGTAGCTGAGACACAGAAGAGATTAAAAGTGTCCTGTTGCTTAAAGTGTACCTTTTAATGGGATGAGGAAGACCTACATTGAGTGGGTCTCCCATGTGTTCATGGCCCAATTACTCTTAATCAGCAGTTTTGTCAGTGATGCAAGTTTTGCTGCTTTATTTTTCAGATGATGCAAAGGTTACTGGAGAAATAGATCCATAGTTAGTCATGTAGTTCAGTCATCAAAATACAGTAAAGCTGTAGCTGGTATAGAAAACTTTGGTTGGGAAACCCCGTGTTGAGAATACGGGCGTGATGTGAGGAGAGGCTGAGACGATTTGGCCTTGAGATGAGTAGGATGAGGGGCACAAACTGAAATACAGGAAATTCCACTTAAACACAGGATAAAGTTTTTCACTGTGAGCGGTCAAACGTTGGAATAAGTTGCCCAGAGAGGCTGTGAAGTCTCCATCTGTGGAGATACTCAGAACTTGACGTGGTCCTGGGGAACCTGCTGTGATTGACCCTGGTTTGAGCAGATGGTTTGGACTAGTCAGTCTCTGGAGGTCCCCACCAACCTCATCCATCCACCGATTCTGTGCCTAGGGTGAGGACTTGGATACGTGGTTAGCTGTGGTGATTATGATGCCATGGCAAAAGGGCTAGTGCAGTCTTTGCAAATACAAGAGAGACCATGAAGTAGACAAACACGTAAGATGTTGGCATCAACTTACACAGCACTGCAAGACTGCCGTTAGTGTATTGTCTTGAATTCTGGTGGGGTGTTTTCCTGATGTGCTTAGAATGATAATGGTGGCCATCTCCTGTAGAGAGGACATTTAGTGGCAGGTGAGGCTGACAGGGTCTTTGAGGAGGGGAGGCAAGGTCCACCTGGCTCATCCACTGTAGCATTTGATCAAGTATGGGACTAGGCTCTTTTCAGTGGTGCCCAACGACAGGATGAAGAGCAATGGGCACAGACTGATGCACAGGAGTTTCCATCTGAATATGAGGAGAAACATCTTTGAGGTGCCAGAGCCTGGACCAGGCTGCTCGGAGAGGCTGTGGAGTCTCCTTTTCTGGAGACATTCAAACCCACCTGGACACCTTCCTGTGTGATCTGCTCTGGTGAACCTGCTTTAGCAGATGGGTTGGAATGGATGATCTCCAGAGGTCCCTTCCAACCCCAACCAGTGTGTATTTCTGTATGAAGTATATGAACCTACCTACTCTTGGTGGTCAATAGGCATAGGTGATTGTAGACCGTCTTGTCGTCTGCCTTTAGCTCAAGTGCAGTCTTCTTTTGCCGACATTATTAGACAAAGAAAGTATTTGAGATAAATATTTGGGTGATGTGGTATTGGCTAGGATTTTGATGAAGCATCTTAGCCTAAAACAGTTGGAAAGTTATACCAAGTGAGCTCATATCCTTTTTTTCTTTTCTCCCTCTATTCAGATTTAAGAAAGCTATTACAATACAACTGGGAAAACTGCACTTTATCATCCGAAACAGATAGAACGGATGGGAAAAAGTACATCTCACCACTGAGGTCCATAAACAAGATTCATAAACTGCTTTGTTGAAGACAACTAAAGCAGCACAGCCTGGTATTTACTGCTCCCAGTTTTGGATGCAGGTAATAATACTTCTGATAAATATGATGTGTTACTTAAATAAAAAAGAGAAAGTGTGTAGTTCCCTATTTGACAGGCAGAAAACACAGGAGACAGGAGGTAAGTGGCTCATGGCCAATAATTCAATGTAGAGGGAGGGGTCCTGGTCCCTGCTCTTGCAGTGTGTTGTCTCTTTGTGGGTCACTGTGCCAGTGCAGAATATCATCGATTCCGGAGCAAAATCCTTAGTTTGGCTTCATCCTACACTTTGTGGGATGATACTCCTGGTTGGTTGTGAAGGTGATCCCTTTCAGAAGATCATTAATGGATCAAGCTGTGGATCTGGTTGTGTGGTGGCACTAACTGGCCCCATAAAGAAAAGGAGACTTGATTGCCTTCTGTGCCCAGCTCAACGGGTACAGAATTCTTGGTGTTAGTAGATGTCTACTCATGATTTGTGCTGTGCTTGCCCTGAAATGGAGCTACAGTTCACATTATGCTTCCAGTGTATGGTAAGGCTGATAAGGTTACAGGTTTTTGAGAATCAAAGGAATTTTTCCTTCAAGGCAAGATTAGCAACATGCTTACTGACTTCTCTTTTGTCTCCTTTTTAATCAAAACCTGGATTCACATGGTTGCAACAGAGGTGGCAAAATGTTAAGGACACGAATGAGATGTGTCTGTTAAGAATTGTGCTGTACTTATAATTCAAGTAGACCGGCTTCATATGGCGCTACATGAGTGACAGATGTGTGGGCATTACAGTGAAGTAGGAAGAGATCACAGATCACAGAATCGACTGGGTTGGAAAAGACCTCAGAGATCATCAAGTCCAACTCCAGTCCATTGACTAGATCACGGCACTAAGTGCCATGGCCAATCTCAGTTTAAAAACCTCCATGGCCGGTGAGTCCAGCACCTCCCTGGGCAGCCATTCCAATGCCTGACCACTCTCTCTGCACAGAATTGCTTTCTAATCTCCAGCCTCAATTTCCCCTGGCAGAGTTGAAGCCCATGGCCCCTTGTCCTATTGCTGATGCCTGGGAGAAGAGACCAATCCCCACCTGGCTACAACTTCCCTTCAGGTAGTTCTAGAGAGTGCTGAGCTCACCTCTAAGCCTCCTCTTCTCCAGACTAAACAAGCCCAGCTCCCTCAGCCTCTCCCCATAGCTCTTGTGTTCAAGTCTCTTCCCCAGTCTTGTTGCTCTTCTCTGGACCCGCTCCAGCACTTCAATCTCTTTCCTACACTGAGGTGCCCGGAACTGAACACAATACTCCAGATGTGGCCTCCTCAATGCAGAGTACAGTTCATCCATCGTGTATCTTGTGAAGATAGAACCATGATTGACATTATCCTGTATAAGATTTTTCAAGTTTTTCTGAATTGCTGTTTTTGGAAATTATTTAGATGTTTAGGTACCCAAGCCTCATTTTTAACTTGACGAGGTTTTCAGCTTCTCCTTTTGAAAATGTGTCTCCAAGTTACTTAGGTATTTGTTCTAAAATAATTTCATATGGTGTAGAACATAGGAGAGGGATGTGCACTGAAGTACTTACTAGCATACACAAAGCAATAGCAAGTCGAAGGGCAGGATGTTCACTGGGGTGAGTGGAGGTTGGATGGAGCCCACTGGTGCCACCCTCACAAGTGACCAGTTTTGCATTTATTTGTATCAGCATTTACTGGGTAGGTAACACAACCTCTGTGATTCATTTTAAGCTTCACTCTGCAGTTAAGTGGCTCCATAAATGTTTGTGATGTCCACACATAGGCTTTGATATGCAGATGGTGGTGTTTAAGTGTAAATAAATTTAAAAGCACAGAATCATTTCGGTTGGAAGAGACCCTCAGGATCATTGAGTCCAACCATAACCTAACTCTAGCTCTAAACCATGTCCCTAAGGACCTTGTCTAAATGTCTTTTAGACCTCTCCAGGAATGGTGACTCCACCGCTGCCCTGGGCAGCCTGTTCCCAATGCCTGACAACTCCCTCCATGAAGAAGTTTTTCCTAATATCTAATCTAAACCTTCCTGGCACAACTTGAGGCCATTTCCTCTTGTCTTGTCACTTGCTACTTGAGACAAGAGACCAACACCCTCCATGCTCCAAGCTCCTTTCAGGTAGCTGTAGACAGCAATAAGGTCTCCCCTCAGCCTCTTGTTCTCCAGGCTGAACCCCCCAGCTCCCTCAGCCGCTCCCATCACCCTTGTGCTCCAGGATCCATCTCAGATTTGGCTGCAGGTTGTGGAATTACGAAGGTGACAATTGTGTTCTTGGCTCTGCAGATCCAAGTGCCTTCAGGGACTGTCCTCGCCTGTGGACTTTTCTCCACTCCCCTCTCCTATGCAGTTTGAGGCACAGGGTTGAGTCCTTCCCTCTGCACCTTCTGGGTGTTCCAGCTTGTCCCTGTCCCCTCTGGAAAAGCGGTGGGATGGCACAGGATGTCTGTGATATGTGTCTGTACACTGTGTCCAGTGCATTTTTATTATTTGAAGGCAATTCCTTTGGACTTTGTGCGTTTTTCTTGTGTGGTCATTTGTCCTTTTCACAAAGGGCATGTAACCATGGTTTATATTGAGTGCATTTAATCTTGAACAAGGCCACTTTTCACAAGTAGAAGCCTAATGGGAGCCTAGCTGATGAAGTAAGAATTATTTTAGATTACTGGAGGGCTTACAAATGATAGAACTTAATTTAAAACCAGGAAAAATTCCAAAGTCTTGCATTGAGCAGCGTAGGGGAAAGGGACCTGGGGATCCTGGGGACAGCAGGATGACCATGAGCCAGCACTTGGAAGGCCAATAGTATTAGAAAGGGGGTGGTTAGTAGAGAGGTCCTCCTGCTCCTGATGAGACCACATCTCTGTGGTCTCTGCCTTGGGGAGACCACACCTGGAATCTTGTGTCCAGTTGTGGCCCCTCAGTTCCAGCAGGACAGGGAACTGCTGGAGAGAGTCCAGCGCAGCCACCAAGATGCTGAAGGGAGTGGAGCATCTCCCGTGTGAGGAAAGGCTGAGGGAGCTGGGGCTCTGGAGCTGGACAAGAGGAGGCTGAGGGGTGACTCATTCATGGTTATCTATATATAAAGGGTGAGTGTCAGGAGGATGGAGCCAGGCTCTTCTCGGTGACAACCAGTGATAGGACAAGGGGCAGTGGGTACAAACTGGAACACAGGGGGTTCCACTGAAATTTGAGAAGAAACTTCTTCATGGTGAGGGTGGCAGAGCCTGGCCCAGGCTGCCCAGGGGGGTTGTGGAGTCTCCTTCTGTGCAGACATTCCAACCTGCCTGGACACCTTCCTGTGTAACCTCATCTGGGTGTTCCTGCTCGGGACTGGATGAGCTTTTGAGGTCCCTTCCAAGCCCTGACGTTGTTTCTGTGATTATTCTTTTAGGGTGCTATTGCTAGAAGCTGATTTTCTTCTCTGAATTATGCAAATGTAACACTTAAAAATCTGAGGAATATGTCTTAGCACAAAGCAAAAACGATATCCTGTGTTCACATGGCAGCAGCAGCAAGTACAGACAGTTCTGAAGCTTGTGGTTGCTGCTGTGAAGGTACCTCAGAGACTGAAAGTAGAACCCCCTTTCAGGCTCTTCCATCCGCGTACCTGTGACTCGCATCATCTGTGGAAGGGGCTTTACCACAGGCTTGCAAAGCGCGGATCGAAAGCGCGTGTTACCAAATGTCACGCTGCACTTGGGGCTGGAAGTGGCTGAGGTGTGGGGGGTGGTTGCTGTATATTTTTTTCAGAGAGGTGTAGCATGGGCTTTTCCCATGCAGAAGCAAAAGCAAGTGTAGAACATGAATTAGTGCTCTGTAGGTGCTCATATATATATTTATACATAGGCTGGTGTGTTCTTTTTCTGCCCTTTTTTTTTTTTTCCTGACAACTTGAATTTGAATATTAGCAACTGGAAATTTCACAGGATTCTGGTAAACAGTTAATAATTATTTTTAGGTGATTTCCAGGCTGTAATCTCATTAACTCACTGTTTCGGCATACTTTGTAACAGTATCTTTTCTTTTTTTAATGAGACAAACCGGGGTATTTACTCAGATGTTTGGTAGGAAACAACAGCATCACGATAGTGGGTAAATCCTGCGAGTCTGCAGAACTTCATCTGAGCAGCACGCCTGCTATAGACAGAACAACTTGTACAGAAGTTAATCTTAAAATACCTATTTTCTGTCTGATTTTTGCGCTTTGTGGGGTTGTTTTTGTTGTGTGTTATTTTTATGTTCATGAATAATGTATTCACATAGCAGGGCAATTCTGAGCATGTCTTAATGTATAGGGGCAGAGTTAGAAACAGTTTAAAAATCTCACTTGGGATGGACTCAAAATGTTACTGATATGAACTATACGTATGTACTTCCCTTCACAAATCTCACTTGGGATGGACTCAAAATGTTACTGATATGAACTATACGTATGTACTTCCCTTCACAAATCTCACTTGGGATGGACTCAAAATGTTACTGATATGGACTATATGTATGTACTTCCCTTCACTTGAGGGATATTTAGCTTTTACTGGCCTATAGACCCTGTGACAGATAGGAGTACAGATCTATAGGAAGCAATATTCTCGCTGAGATCAGGAAGAGTTGTTCTGTTCTTCTTTTGTTCATAAAAAGTAGCTGAAAAGGAAAGCCCACAGCTGACAACAGTGCCGCTCTTACAACAAATACCCAGATTTTACTAAGGTCAAAGGATTTACGAGGTAGCTTTCCAGGTACCGTGTACTTACTCAAATCACTGAACAACCCATTGGTATCATTTATTTAAGTGATGAGAGCGAAAAAATGAAGTAGTGTTGTTCTTGAGGGTGGACATATACAGCCTGTGCAGAATTCTTGATCCTGGCTCACCTGGGGCTTAACATGCTTGAAATAAACCTGGATTTGCAGCGTGATAGCTTTGAAGAATTGACTGAGCTTGCGAGGCCGACTGGTTCATCTCAGCTTAGGATGGGAACTAAAACCCCTCCCTGCACCTAAAGAGGAAGTAATGACTTAAAATATGCTTTTATCTTCTATATTGAAGGAAGATAAAGGGTTTCTTTTAAAATGTTTTATGCAGAAAAGCTGCATTTTGTGTCATAATTTTTTTGGTGATTTAATTATAGTCTTAAAAATGCTTAAGTGACTGTACAGTTCTAAAAGCATTTGACAAAAGCTAATTGTGTGTTCTGTGGTCAGCAAAAACTTAGTGGTCGGCGTTGCATGTTTTTATTCTGTAAGGCTATTGGCAGCTCAAAGAGTTATGTATTTCTATAGATTTTGTGAAACTGTAACGAAAATCAAGTTATCACTGTGAAGCTCACAGGTTTGACAGTAAGAATGGCCCTTTGATCTTGGAAGGCTGCTGGGTTCTCCAGACAAGTTGAAACCATAAACATTTTATGGCACAAGATGAAATGCTGGGATCCAAACATAAATTTGAAGAAGAGAAAGAATAAAAGGTTGGTGAATGCCTGCATCCTTGAATTTCTTGGCTTGCTGCAGGGAGGAAGAGCCACGTCGTATTTTGGTAACTTCTAATGCATTGGAAGAATATAGACTACAGGTGACTTGGACCAAATCCTGCAGACATCCTGCGTGCAGGAATAGGATCTAATTTTAGTAAAATAAGATTTTATGTTCATCTTGCATTGTCCAGAATGCTGAAGAATTTTACCTAAACTACCAGACTAAATATTTCTATGTATTTAGTCACTGTGGAGAGAGAGAGCAGAGTCCAAGACCACGGGTTTAAACCACAATCTTTAATTTTCTCTTTGAATAGCAGAGCATGGAGGGAGAAGAGTGTTGTCGTGTTCCTCCTTTGAAAATGAAAACAAAGGAGATTGACATCCTTTTACTTTTTCAATCAAGTGTCACTCATCCTCAACTTGTAATAGTCAATTCAGAATGGCTACTTACACTTCTTAACAAAATTGGATGAAAGAGCCTTGCAGATGAGTTAAAGACCACAAGGAAAAAAGAAAAGAGCTCATAACTTCATAACTTTAAACTGAATTAGTCGTTTCTTTGAATTGCTTGTTTGCAGTCGTGTTGCCATAGGTATCAAAGCAGCTAGCTATTATCATTTCTTTGTGAGGATTTCTGCTTTTAACTTTTTCATATTCGCGTTTCAGCAAATCAAAAGGGAAGGTGTGTTGTTTTAAAGATACGCTAAACATACCTATGTGGAGCTGGTCGAGGTTTTGTGGGTACCAGAACGCGGCGACACCGCATCTGCATACGGCAGCAATGTAATTACATACTGTGCGTTCTTGGGAAATGTTTATCTTGGTTGCTAAAGCTTCCTCCTGACTTTGGTGTTTTATCTCTCCTGAGTAGATGAAGTAAGCTCAGGTACTCGCTACACTTAGAGCTTTCTCGTGCTGTTTGAAAGGACCTGCAGTGTCGGCTGCCAGCAAGTTTTAATGATAAACGCTACTTTTATGGATTTATGTTCAACTCTGCTTTGCTTTCAGTCGAGACTTTGATTTTTGGTTCTTTACAAGAGCCTACATTATTGTGTCTTTGATAGCTTGGGAGACATCTGAAGCCCTAGATGTTTTAGGAATGGGGGAAAATCCTAAAGGTTGGGTTTCCTAAAGGTTTGGGAGGAGTGGCTGACACTGGAAGCTGTGCTGCCATCCAGAGATCTGGACAGGCTGGAGAGCTGGGCGGGGAAAACTTTAATGAAATACAACAAGGGCAAGTGTAGAGTCTTGAATCTGGGCAGGAACAGCCCCAGGTTCCAGTATAAAATGGGGAATGACCTATTAGAGAGCAGTGTAGGGGAAAGGGACCTGGGGGTCCTGGGGACAGCAGGGTGACCATGAGCCAGCACTGGGCCCTTGTGGCCAGGAAGCCAATGGTACCTGGGGTGGGTTAGAAGGGGGTGGTCAGTAGGTCAGAGAGGTTCTCCTGCCCCTCTGCTCTGCCCTGGGGAGACCACACCTGGAATCTTGTGTCCAGTTGTGGCCCCTCAGTTCCAGCAGGACAGGGAACTGCTGCAGAGAGTCCAGCGCAGCCACCAAGATGCTGCAGGGAGTGGAGCATCTCCCGTGTGAGGAAAGGCTGAGGGAGCTGGGGCTCTGGAGCTGGACAAGAGGAGACTGAGGGGGGACCCATTCATATTTACAGATATATAAAGGGTGAGTATCACAAGGATGGAGCCAGGCTTTTCTTGTTGACAGCCAATGGTAAGGCAAGGGGTAATGGGTTCAAACTGGAACACAAGAGGTTCCACTTATATTTGAGAAGAAACTTCTTCTCAGTGAGGGTGTCAGAGCCTGGCCCAGGCTGCCCAGGGGGGTTGTGGAGTCTCCTTCTGTGCAGACATTCCAACCCGCCTGGACACCTTCCTGTGTAACCTCATCTGGGTGTTCCTGCTCCATGGGGGGATTGCACTGGATGAGCTTTCCAGGTCCCTTCCAATTCCTGACATTCTGTGATTCTGTAATGATTCTAAATAGCTACGTGTGTAAGTAGCATAGCAATGATTAAGAGGGTATTAATTAAGAGGGTATTTTGTTTTTAGGTTTCGTGTTAGGTCATGGAACAAGTGCAAAAATTGCATTAAGGCATCAAAGATAACAGCACGCAAAACCCTTATTGTGGCACACACTGAGAAATGGTGTTTTGGTGGGGTCTTGTGCATAACTTTGTAGATGTGACCGACAATAAGTCACACGGGAGCCACTCATCTGCCTCATGGTGTTGCCATTCACGAATATTTCCCCATCCCGACGATGGAGCTGTCGTATTTATCTTCTAGAAGAACATATAGTGAAGTCATGGAGAAACAACTTAAACAAATGGAGCCCCAACCTCCTCCCGCATGCAGCGCTGTTGGAACCTGTACAGCTTCTCGTACTAAAAAAAGGGTATTTTGGGGATGATTAATAGTGTTTTTTACACTTGCATCTTTTAGTAATGTTTCTTATTTAGTGTCATTTCACTAAATAAAGGTTTGGTTTAGTCTTAACTTGAAAGGCTGGCTTTAAAGCGGCATGCAGGGAGTGATTTCCTTTTGAAGATTGAATCTATTTACAGAATCTCACTACTGTTTTTAACGAACTTCTTTGCAATGTTTTCTTTCAACTTTCAAAATTCATTAGCCGTAAAACGTGTGTAAAATGTCCTCAGTCTCTGAATTGCTGTTTTATTCAGCAGCTTTACGTATCTCTGAATCTAAATTTAAAGAAAAAAAAGAAGTCATTTAGCGAGGAAATAGTTAATAACAAAACATTACGAATAGTGTTTGAAGAGGCTGTTAGTTTTGCTCAGGAAGTTTTCATTTTGTAGAATTTGTGCTGCCTCATTATTTGTAATATTGAAACTACTCCTTACCAATCATACCAGTCGATTACATGAAGAAATGAAAGTCATGGTTACAATTCTGCATGGAAAATACTGAGTGAGGCTTAGTGGGCCAAATTCTGCTGTGAAGTAAAACGGTAAGAAGTGTTGCACAGACTGATCATTTTAACAGGGTCGCAAACAGGATTCTTAATGTCTTTCTGGAATGACTAAATTTAATGAAAAGATGGAACCTAAACCTTTTGTGAACCAAAGTCAGGACCCAGATTTTGCCAAAATTGATGCCAATGCACCTCAAAACTTGATGTCAAAGACTGAGATGAATTTTAAGGCGAGTGTGCAGAGCTGGTTGTGCTGGTGGATGCTTTTCTCACCCCAGCTGGGTAGATAGGGGCAATTTTTACTTTCCTTTTCAAGGTTAGTTGACTTTTGGTGATCACTAAACTCTTTATCATAGGTGGGTAGTTGACCTCAAGTCTCTTTTAGTTTGAGTCATTATGCCTGACCTCCTTTAAAATTCACTCAATAGCAGGGTAATTGTAACTCTTTTTTCTAGTAGGGTCTCTTGCTGGCTCTAGCAGTGACAATGTGTTTTCTGCAGGTTTTAGTTGTCATTTTTCTGGAAGTTTTGGAACCTCTTGGTGTCCAATGGTCAGGGATGAAGGAGCCTGAAGTTATTGTTGGCTCAGACTCACAGCCCAGGTGAGGTTGTTCCATCACTATGAAGTTCAATTCAAATTGACTTCTGGCATCTAGGGATTTTTTAGGTATAGAAAAATAGCACAATGGGACAAGTTTGCACAAGGAGATGTGATTGATGTGTATTATACTTCAGCCATAGGATCCATTCTTGGGGAACATCATTTAGAGAGATTATTAAGTTATCGTGTATCGGTCCCTTTTCCATGTAAGTTTGACTGTTGGTGGAATTAATCTGGATGCAGCACTTAATTTAATGTATTTAATCATACATCAAAGAAAAAATCTTTGTCTTCAAAGAGCCAATAGAAATATTTACTACTATGTTTTTAACTGTAATATATTCTATGCACTTTAGTACTAAGTTTTTTGTTTTTAGGGAAAATACCAGGAATTTCTGTGTCTTCCAACATTCCCCCACCTTTGCCCAACAGATCTGCTTTGTTAATGACGCAAATGCAAAAAGACATAGCCGGTACACCTGTAAGTTAATGACCAATTCAAAACCAAAATTAAGGTAGAAATTCTGATAATATCACAAAATCAAATCGTTTCAATTAAAAGATTTTCACATTTGTTTTATGTAGCATCAATATTTTTATTAAAAAAATTATCTCCGTGCTAAGTAACAAGTTAATTTGTCTCTCAGTGAAAAATATAAAATGACTATTTGCCAGTCACGTAGAGTTTTGTAGCTCGTGCTTCTTTCCTAGGTAATACCTTGGAGCAGTTGCAGTGCATTCTCTTGGAATATAAACCACTTCGGTGATGCTAGAAATGCTTTGGAGTAGATCAGCAAGTTGTTAGACCGAAAGACTTCAAGAGGCAATACATTAGGCAAAAAGCAGTGGCGATACCTGTAGAGCACACCATACGTGCCCTTGAGCACAAGATAATAATTAATTGCTCGTATTCCCATGCAAACGAGCCCGGGTGTTGATGTTTATGAATTGCAAAGATCGCCGCGATACCAACTCAAGCTCTAAGCTGCTGGAGTTGTTTATACCCATTCAATTTTTAATGTACCTATAAGATGGCTCAATGAGGGCGTTTAATCTAAAGGGATTTGCGTGCCGTAATCGCACCTCCAGTGATTTAAACACAAAAGTAAGGGTCATTCTTCGAGGTATTTTAAGTGCGAACTTCCACTTCAGTATTCATAATAAACAGTGAGAACATCTCTGAAAATATCTTCATGATGGTCATTAAAAGTCATGAAGTATCTGCTGTTAGGTAGCCCGCAGGGTGAGAAGTTCCCCACAGCTTGTGGGTACCTGCTTCGCTAATTAGTTCATACTCATTCACATCACGCGTTTTGCACTTCGGTCTAGAAGAAAATATTTGACTAGAATTGACTTTCTCCGGCATTCCGGTGCGGTGGTGCTGTGTTTCCTAAAACCGCAGTCACAAGAACTGTGTGATTTAGATAATAATTTAATTTGTAGTTCAAATAAATATAAATATTAATTGCAAGCTCACATGTCATAGATGCATTTTTTGGTTATTTCACACCAGATATGCTTTAGAGTGTATGCATGTAGACTCCTGATAGCTTAAGCGTTTTGTTCTTGTGGATTTCTTGATGTTTCATTGCATGTGGGGATCTGGTGAGCTGGAGGGTGACCTTGGAGTGGCTGAATTTGGGGGAAGCAAGTAAAACTTGATTTATTTTTGAAGTAGAAGATGTTAATGTGAAATCTTATTGTGGAAGCTCCTGGAGTTACCAGGTTTGATTTGTGTTTAGCCAAAAAAAACCCACCCCAAATTTCCACGTGGGAGTGGGAGTTAACATTTCACAATTCCTTTAGTTGTGTTCAGTGAATTAAAAGAAGATATTAGGAAAAAATGAGATCATGTTGAGTATATATTACCTGTACCATATAATTTAAATCCAAGCTATTTTCACTGAATTATAAGAGTGGGAGGAGTTTGTGAGTCACCGTGGAATGCAAAATGTCAAAATGACTAATTATACTGTTACGAGGCCGAGGAGATACGGTTAATTCCTGAGCAGCGGAACAGGTCTTTAAGGACTGTGGTAAGACTATCCCTGATACAAATATAGCTAATACTATTTGGGTATAATTACATTAGTTGTCATGGCACTGTTTAGCAGATTACATCGCGCCGTTGGGTTTCTTGCATGGGACAGTGCGGGTGGTTTCGTGTAGGTGGGAAACATAAAGCTGCATCATGTTTTGCATGTGGAAATTCGCCGTGTGTTACACCTGATTTTATGTGACTGTAATCAAGATAATAATTATGATATTTCACTTGTGCCAAAGTTCTGCTGTGTAGCGGATAAGAATTTTGTAGATCGTAGGAGATACTAAATCACGTCTTGATTGTCTCTATCACATTTTTTCAGTAGATCTCCTCCTTTAGTAGTTTTTTAAAAGCTTTACTTGTGGTCCACTAGTGCAAAAAGGGTTAATTTCACCTTAACTATTTCTCATAGGAACATGTGGGCAGGAACTTTGCTGCCAGACCCTCCTCTGCTACTTACCTGTGTCTGTTTCTTAAGGTAAAACGTTATTCCTGTGCTCTAAACAATGTGCAGAATTTGTGGGGCTTAATTCCCTGTTTTCCAATAGAAATAATTATTATCTGAACACTTGAGCAGAGCCAGAGCAACAGGCTGATTTAATTTAATTCTGTCAAATGCAACACGTTACATTTCTTGACAGAGTTTTATTGGTGTATCATAATGCAGGTGCTGCTGGAAGTCCTGTCATTTGCTTGTTGTTAAAACTGTAGCATTTCTATAGGCAAAAATTAATCTATTTATAGGAAGGATAGTACAGGAAATTTTCTGAAATACTGCGACAAAAATATTACTAATGTTATTTAATTTGGTTAAATTGATATTGTGCAATTTCATTAACTTTTAAGCGGGGGCGGTGGGGAGAGTCTGCAAGTAAAGTGATGCTGTGGTCTATATATGCAACATATAAATTGCACAAGCAGCTGATACATTGAATAACGTGAACAGCGACCGTGCTTGTAGTTCTGTGAGAAAATATATCACAGTTGTGAACTGTTAAGAAATCACTTGGTGTAGAGTCCCACCCAAACCTGATAAACAGCGATTTTATTTATATTTCATTTCTTTTGCGAGAGGTGAGCATTTGCTGCACAGTGTTACTACTTCTGTGATCGCTGATTCATCCCTTTGCTATGCAAATTTGAAGTATACAAGGACTCGGTACTTTTATTTAAGAAATATGCCTGCAGGCTGTATTGGTAGGCTTTAGGGAGATATCTGGTTTGGTGTGAAATAAATAGTTGTTCAAAGATCACATGAATTTCTGTCTTAGAAGATGAAAAGTGATGCTGTGAGCGTTTTGAGCGCGCCCTCCCGTACCCGGCGCGCGGGTTTGTCACTTGGTTTTGGTTTTTCAAAGAAACCTCGTGGTAAAATGCCAGAGCTGCAGGTGGGGTGGTGGAAAGGACAGCAATGTGTCACCCCAAAAATGCAAAAATTAGGACTTCAATTTCAGACACCACCCAGTCCCAACCTCTGGGGTTTTGACCGTTACTGGGCCTGGTCAAGGGAGTAGTTGCTTTTGCTTAAACATTTATTTTCAGACCGTTTTAGTGCTTGGCTTTAATGAATGGATTATATACTGTAATTCAGGTTTATGTATAAGTTGTAGGCATCCAAATTTGTGTATTTTGAGTGGAATGGGAGGAGAAAAAAACCTCTGAAAGCGTTTGAGTGAAAGACGCTTTGGTACTTGCAGTTGGTGTTAAAGATTTGTCTTGCTGAAGAAAACTAAACATTTCCTTAAAAACCATTTGCTGCCTGATGCAGGACACACTTCAACAGACAATTACAAAATATAATAGGAGCTTAATCAAACTTGGGTTGTAAAATAGCTTTTAGTTTAAACCCAGCCCCTTTTTATTCTGTTACTTTAAAAAACCTTGATCAACTCCTCACTTCAGTAAGAAATTACTTCTTGGTGCAGTTTTATTTTCCTTTTTCTCTCATCCAGCAGATATAGTGGTTTCTTTTCTGCTACAGAGGAATAATGTGTCTTGGAAAAATTTTAGCCTTTTCTATGAAAAACTTTATCTTAATTTATCTAACTGCGGTGAGGACTTCTATATTTCAATATCCTAAACTAAATTAACTTGCTTGTTACCTTTCCATAGAGCCACTTTGGATTTCTTCTAAGTGTGAATCAGCGCCGAAGTTTAAACACCTGAACTTGTGTTTCTTGTGCACACTCAGGTAATACCCACTGAAATTAATAATCCCCATGCTTGTCTATGTGATGAAGTTGTTATACTGATTTAAATAGAGCTGATCAAAATAAATGGCAGCTCTCTAGGTGGGACAGCAGCAGCTTTCCCTGTGTGTCTCCCCAAAATGTCCTCCCTGGTCTTAAATTTGTCATTTTTAATGCTGTCCTATTGTTTTCATTGAGAGGGATTAGTCAAGGTAAATCGTAGCTTTTGTAGCATTAGCATTAGTTTATATATGTCATGTTTGTCTCTTAGCTAAACTAAATACTACTTTTCTTTTTTAACCATCACAGTTTGGTTAAACTAACTAGTCTACGTAGAACTTTATACAGTGTCTCCAGTGAGGAAAAAATCATTAACAGATGCATGTTTTCAGCACTTTTTTTAAAAAATAATGTTTGCATTTCCTGATTATCACTGGACACCCATCAGAAGGGTGCAGGAGTACCCGTTTCTGGTGGGGGGTGTTGTTTTTTGGAGGAATGTCTGGAACCAAAGCCATTGCTTCTCAGGTATCTGAAACAATGGCCTTGAGTGGGTGCTGGGGAAGTCCCAGGTAATGGCAATTAGGCTTGGAAACCATTAAAATAATTTGGCTGTGGTTCTTTGGATGAGACCAGTGTCAGAAGAAGCAATGTACTTTGTAAGGTGTTAGCAGCAGATTAAAAATAAAAATGATAATATCTATCAGGTGTATGCGGTATAGCCTCAAGGAGAATATAGTTTGTGGACATGCCAACTGTGACAGGGGCCTGTGCCTGAGTTGGATTTCATGTGCCTTTCTCCTCACGAAATGTAACGTTTTTTTCCTTCACGTTTCACATAGAAGCAGACAAATGAGGAAGAAAATCAAATATTTTGTGGGAAGCATATGGAGGAGCCCTCCTAGGCCTGTTTTCATTATGTTTCCAAGCCCTTTGGACGGAGTTCTGAAAAGCAGGATGTCTGGCAGGCCGGGAAGAACGAGGTGCCTGGCTGCTCTTCCTGGGCCTAATGGCAGAGCCTCCTTTGATCAGAAGGAGAATTATATTCTCTAATTCTTCTACAAAAGTTCTTTTAAAGTCGTCAGCCGGTCGTTTATGCTCCTCCACGGCTTTTGTTTAAAAAAATAAAAGTAATTTTATTGAAATGGAAGCACGTCGCCAAACAGCGCGAGTTAAACCTACCTGTATATCCCAGTCGGGATCTGCTTTATTGCATTTTTTCTGTTACCAAAAAAGTAGTATTTTTATTATTTGTAAAAGAGGCAGAGCAGGAGACGCTGTCGTACATAAAAACATCATGAACCATACGTTTGTGAGAGCTGATCCTTTCTGCTGAGGCTTTTCTTTAGTTACAGGTTTTTCTTCAGCACTTACATCCTCAATTTACATGCCTGCCTTCAGATTTTATCTGTTCTGACAAAGAGTACACAGATAATTGATAAAATAGAAGTTAGCAGGAAATTCAGTGGTCTTTTTTTTTGTGTTTCTGAACTAGACAAAATTGTTATAGTACATTTCTATATTCTCGTTCTTTTAGATAATTATTTCCTCCTGTACGTAAGTAACGCTATTAACAGCGACGGTGCTTTGAACTGTCATTTCGTACCACTTGAAGTTAATTGCTGGAAAACCGGGGGGGTTTTCTTCTCCACGTTAACCGGTTTCATAGAAAGTGTATCTCTTTACTGAGGATGTCACTGTGAGGTAGTAATAACTACAGTAAACTGAATAACGGAGCAATCGAGCCTTTGATTGTGCAAAAACGTAAGCACATGTTGAACTCTACACTCGACCTATCCCATTTACTTGATATTGTTGCAATGTAAAGCACCAAATGTTATAGTTTATATTTACTGTTCTCAGTAGTTTCTCTGAAATGATCAGAAAACCAGGCATCTTATCTGTAGTACAGTGAGTAGAACAATGAATATATCAGCATTGATACAGCATGAGCTTGCTTTCAAAATAATTGCAGAGGATGAGCTGATTTTGGTGATTTAATAACTCACTATCTGCAAAGTCATTCGGATTTGTATGAGGGATTTTTCCTGCTATTGGAGGCAATGAAACACAAAACTTGCAATAGTAGTTGTGGTTATCCAACAGTATGTAGTTATAGAATACTTATTACATGATCTTTAGTGTCTGTATTTAATCTAGTGCAACTTTCTAGTTTACATTGAGGGATGCGACTCACAAGACTGTCATTTATATTCATTTACATTATAAAATGTACTTGACGAAAGACTTGAAATAATTTTTCTCAATGTTTGGATTCTGTGGGATCAGAAGTCAGGCCAGTACATCCCAATGTAGCAAGTACCTTCTTGGAACATGTTCTGGGATTATAAAGTGCAGAAGTATGTACATTTTTTGTTAGTGCCAACAATGCCTTCATTGTAGGGATCTTTTTTTGAAAAGATTTAGTAAGTTTAATAATTACTATGGAATACTTACAAACGCATCTTTTCTGCAAAGAATTGAAAGATATTTTTTTTTCCTATTGGCATTTGAAAAGCAGAAAAAAGTGACTACTACAACAGAATTTTATTAATGAATGATCTACACTGGTTCCAGCTGTGACCATGTGATTAGTCCCTCACTAAGCAACAATGGGTATTTTCTTTCTGCTTTTATTTGATTTCCAAGAATGTGTCATCTGTTACATAAACTGCTGCCAGTATACCCCATGTATACTGGTATTTTTTATTTCCCCGAAGCGTAAGATGAATACCCACCCATATCCTTCTGGAAATACTGTTTTAAATGAATTGGGAATTTTATTGACTATATCTGATTCAGCATGCCAAAAGTCATAAAACTTAAAATATTTATTAAAAGCACTAGGCTGTAGGATGCCTTGTTCCCTGGTAGTGCAAAAGCTAGATTATTTTCACTTTTACATTTCTATCTTAATATTTTATTACAGCAATACAATGTGTTATAGAGGTGGACAAGCCTGCAGATTGAAATGTGGATAGTCCAGATTGTTCCTTTCCCTCGACCATATGGTGTAGTTCTAAAAGCCTTTTGTACGCTGTCTGTTCAGTTAATTGTAAACTCGGTCTTTAACGTACCTTAAAAAATGAGATATATGTGAACTAAAAGTCACCATATCCTCTGGTAAGTAAAGTTTGCTATAATATATCTAAATTTACAGTCCTGGTCTCTTGGTAGATTTTCTTTCTGGGCGAATTTGAAAGTCTTTCGCTGTTTCTTGGTAACGAATGTGAGTCTGTGCATGTGGAGAGACAGGTTTTCCCGTTTCCTCCTCAAGAAAGGGGGGGAGATTCGAGTCTATAATGAACATTTCATAATATTTTTGCTTGGCAGGCAGCTCTGCCAGTGGGTGATGTGCAGGAACATCGAAGATTTCTGACAGATGGATGGTAGGACTTCTAATACACCTACACACATTTCGGCGTCTGATGTTCCCCGTGTTCCTCTGATGCCTGAGAAGCTTCTGCTCACAATTTGGTCTGATGTTGCCCAGCGCTGGGCTTTAGAAGAGCAGAACCAAGTAAGTCTCTCTCTGAATTTTCATATGCCACAGAGAGGCTAATTTATTATAGTCCTTGCAGAGCGAAGCATTTATTATGGAGGCAAAACAATTATATATATATATATATATATATATATATATATATAAAAATATAATAGAGTTAAAAACTAATTGTTAGAGAGTTTGAGAGTGAATTTTATTTTCTGTTGTCTCAACATAAGAAGCTATTTGGGACAAGTGACTGTGGCACGATGCAAACCCCCCTCTCTCCCCCTTCCTTCCTTCGATATGGAAGGAGTAGACACATCTCCCTCTCTCTCTGCTGTTTGAGGCTGACAGCTGCTTTTATTTGGCCCCAGAGCCCCTGGCCAGGGCCGTTAGGAGAAGGGAGCGCCGAGGTGCCAGGGAGCCGCTGGGCACCCGCGGCCAGTGTGGGGGACGTTTGGAGGCTTCAGGGGCACCCACAGCCAGGGTGGGGGTGCAGAGAAGCTTCTGGAATGCCCACAGTCAGAGCTGATCAGCCTATAAAAATGGGACTCTCGTCCCTTGTCGCGGGTCTCTCGGAGCACGAGCGAGATGCTGCCGCCGAGACCCCCTGGGACGGAGACTCCACTTACCTCGGCGCCACGGCTGTGAGTAAAATTAACCCGCCCAGGATTGTGAGTGTATCTGCTTCCCGTGCACATATGCACACGTACTTTCGATGCTCAATATGAGCACGTGTAAAATTAATCCTCGCATAATCGCGGGTGTATTTTCTTCCTGTACTTCCACATAAGCACGTGTAACTTTTTGTGCACGTTTGCACGCGTACTTTACATGCTTAATACAAGCAGGATTGTGAGTGTATCGACTTTCCGTGCACATTTGCACGTGTGCTTGCTGTGCCCAATATGAGCACATGTATAAATTTTCCTCCCGTGCTTCCACATAAGCACGTGTAACTTTCTGTGCATATTTGCACGTGTATTTCTCCTTGCAGGATTGCGAGTGTATTATAAATTTACCCTCGCAGAATCGCGAGTGCACACTTCCCATACTCAATACATTTATCCCTTTAAAATAATCCCACACCGTGTTCAGGCAAGTGTGGACTCTTCCCGGACCCAGGGGCGGCTCTGGTATTGTTTTGGGTGAAGCCATGTGCATGCACTCTGTGGACCTCCTGAATTATTAGTTGCTGCCCCTTAATAATTTTCCTCAACTGATATCCGAACCTGTATTTAAGTCACTTTTGGAGTGCTATAACCCTGTTTCTCACTGGTTTAATACAAGTTGTTTTGGACCCTGTTGTCCCTTAAACTAACCTCGGGGTGCCTCCGTGACAGTTTTCAATGAAGATTGGGTTGATACATCTAAAGAGAAAAGAGTAAGAGTCTCGTTGAAGCTACACTTCTGTGGGTCCCAACCTGTTTTTTAGCATTGCAATGGTTGCTCGTTAGTGGTAGGAAGGCTCATGTAATTTGTGGCTTTGGAGATAAATAATCACTGAAATTAAAGGAAAAAAAAAGAGCCAAAACATTGGAATCCAGCAAGAAGTAAATGACAATAGTGGAGGGTGAGACTAATGTGTTGTGAGTGGCCTCTCATAATGAAACTTATTGATCTGTACTGAATTTTCAAGGGATTTCGGATATTTGTTTTATCAATAGCTGAATGCAATGGAGTGGGTAACCTTAGGGGATATTAGAAAGGAAAAAAATGCATTTTTTGCCTGCAGTGATTAAATAAAGTAATTTTGACCTTTGTTTAGCATGCAGAAATGGAGAGAGCTTCAGCAAGAGTCTTCTCAAAATGGAAACAAGTCATAACCTGTAGCCAATAGCACATCTATTTCTTCCCATTAGTATTGTGAAATGGTGTAAAAGTCATCAATTTAAATAGCGTGATGTAATCGAACAGCTGAAAGCGGCTGGATAACCATAGTTTTTCTTTCTTTGGCTTTTTGTATTCCTCAGCATATAAGATGTTTTATTTAGTAGTTTCTTCTAAAATTTCGCCTTTTGGAAGGATGAAAAAGGAGCAGACGGGGTTTGTGTGCTGCAGTGATGCTGTGCATAGTGGCCAGTGTATATGGTGAAATGTGCAGCATCTTATTTTCATTCCCTACTTTTTTGGCTGCCAAGTGAAATCAGCGGGAGCGCGAAAGTGTCTGTGGGCAGAACTCTTTGCTTTTTGCCATCCAAGTAGTTCAGAAGCTCTGAAACGCAAGAAACCACACGTAACGCTTGAAGAATCCAGCTGTAATTTTGAGAGCTGAAAGAGAAAGCAGTGAGCGAATATTTGCTGCAGCTTCCATATGATGAGAGCTGTTCTCACAGCCTGTGATTTGCCACTTGCAGAGAATATAGAAAACCAAAGCTACCTGTTCTTACTGCTCACTGGCAAATGTGAGGCTTGATTCATTAGAGCAGACAGTGCAAACAAGATCTGCTCACTTGAATGGTTTTTAAAAAAAGGCCTAATTTAACTTGTCATGATAATTCCAAAATATGAGAAACAACAAAGTCATAGAAAATAACATTTTCAGCAAAAATGTAAGTGTTTTGGTAAAAAAAAAAAAATATTTTGTTTACTTGTATCTTAATGTTTCTTTAATGTTGTGCATGTCCACCCAGAAACAGTTATTAACGATGCCAGCTTAATTTGTAAAATAGCAGAGTCAGAGACTGGCACTTTTGTAGACTACAGATTTGTTAGATTTGTCAAAATACCCCAAACTATTTGGCTACTTTTGAGGATTGCATCTCTTTGAGTAAGTCATACACACACAAATTCAGCAATTTCAAAGAAGAGGCTGGACTTTCATGCTTCTTAGAGGACTTGAAAGCATCGTTGATGTAGTTTTACCTGTATGGGAGGTCTGGTTCATAGTGGTACAGATTTCCCTGGGTTCATGTGAGATGTGTTCAGGGTTTCAACATGTGGGCAGATTAGAACACCAAACATCAAAACACTTGGGCTTAGAGGAGCATGTGCAGAGTAAGCGTAGGAGGGTGTGAGTAGACTTAAAGTATTAATGAGGAGGAGCTGGAAAAGAGAGAAAAAGAACAAAAGAGCAACAAGACTGGGGAAGAGACTTGAACACAAGCCCTATGGGGAGAGGCTGAGGGAGCTGGGCTTGTTTAGTCTGGAGAAGAGGAGGCTTAGAGGTGAGCTCAGCACTCTCTAGAACTACCTGAAGGGCAGTTCTACCCAGATGGGGATTGGTCTCTTCTCCCAGGCATCAGCAATAGGACAAGGGGCCATGGGCTTCAACTCTGCCAGGGGAAATTGAGGCTGGAGATTAGAAAGCAATTCTGTGCAGAGAGAGCGATCAGGCATTGGAATGGCTGCCCAGGGAGGTGCTGGACTCACCGGCCCTGGGGGTTTTTAAGCTGAGATTGGCCATGGCACTTAGTGCCATGGTCTAGTCAATGGACTGGAGTTGGACCAAGGGTTGGACTCTGATCTCTGAGGTCTTTTCCAACCCAGTCCATTCTGTGATTCTGTGAAAAAGTTCAAAGAAGAGAAAAGGATGATGTAGGTCTAAGGTAAGTACAACAGGAGATAACTAGAAACGGAGAGAGAATAGGAAACAAAATAGAAGATGTTAAGGAACATAAAGAGGAAATCAGGAATTCAGTTGTTTGAGGAACAATTCATATGCTTTCAAGAAGTGTGGATGTTCCTTTTGAAGATAGAATTCATCAGCTAACCAGATGAAAAATAGATATTAATAGAGGATAGAAAATTTTGTCTCACTTTCAGTTTAAAAAATGAAAGTACAATCTGGGTAAAATATGTATTTGTCTGTATTTTCTTACAGGGGTTCATGCTAATGAAAAATGAACACTTTTTCAGGGTATCTTTTCACATGTGGCAAAATGGCAAGTAAATTCCTGCTGGTTTAAAATAGAATGTGCGTTGAGGTGGCTGGAAGTAGGACACAGAAGTCACTGCTCCTTTCTTCTGCTCTTGGCTTTATTGGAAAACTACTGTTTGAAAACTGTGTAAATCACAATTTCTAATTCAAGTTTTCTCATCTGTAAAGCAGAGATAACAATACCTACCTACCTCATAGGAGTGTTGTGAAGTTTAATTAATGTTTGTTAAGCTCTCCAGCCTTTTTGGACGAAAGCGGATAAATGAAACCTCTTGTTAACAATGGGAAAGTGCCAGGCAGAAGATGTAGAGTGATTTTGAGGTTGGAACGAGGAGATAGAACAGGAAAGGAAAATGTTTGGTTAGAAGTGATAGAATTATTAGATCTATTGAATCCAAGCATTTTCTTACAATTAGCTTGTAATTTGAACATGTATGTAGGTCTAGATCTTTTGAGGTCCTTTCCAATCCCTAACATTCTGTGATTTGGTGATCTGGTTTTTGTTTCAACTTCAGATAGTTTAGAAATTCGTTGCCTTTGAAAAGTTGAATAATTCATCTACATTCCCTTTTTGCCTCCATTGGGAGGTGAATTCTTTATAGTCTACCTACCTATGCCAAACCAAACCAAGTGTTTTTCCATCCTCAAACTTGTATCAAGGTTTCTGGAAGGGCTGAATTGCTGTATTTAGAGGTCATAGACTTTGGAATAACAAGTAGGCAACAATAATAGTAACAAATATATGAAATTCTGTGTATGTATATGTGTCTACAGTATCATTTGAGCAACCCAATAATAAGATCAAGAGAGAAACTTTTGAGACAATTTTGACACAAATAATAGAGTGAATTAGTGTTGAGTGATAAGAAAATCGGGGGGGGGGATTAGCTTTGCTACACCTTGTTTCTGAAGCTTTTTTTTTCTGATTCAGATAGGAAATAGTCAAAATAACCTTTCTTGTTGCAGTCAAAGGAAATGCTGTTTATATTCACCAGCAAGTTTCTTAGAGTTGACTGTGCCTGTAGCTGCGAACTTAACAAACATCGTGGTGTGTCAGCAACATCCCAGGTGTCATTATAAATATCAGCAGTATGTAAGTGGCATTTGTAAATAAGCACAAACATGTGAAGTGGTCTGTGTTTGTTACCAACCCTTACGCACCTTCGCTGTGCCGGAGCTTCGTGCTTAGTTGAGTAGCTCATGTGAGTTGAATGTACGCTAAATATCAAGTGGTGTTGCACAGCTTGAAAAGAAAAAGAACTTTAAAGAAAGCAAGCAGACTTTTGATATTTTTTTCCCCAAGTAGTTCTGTTAATGCCCAAGAAAACACTTCCATGGGTGTTAAGAAACCAGCTGTCTCTAGACTCCAGGAAAAGTCATTTATGGATCTCTCTTGTCCATAGCCATTCAGACTTTCAGTGGAAGGCAGAGCGCCACTGCTCTCGAGAGGAGCTTGAATCAACTCGCATGAATATTGCCCTCTCCAGGGATATTGGCATGCAAAACAGATGTTGTTCGTCTTCAATGCACCTCACAAATGGATTCTTAACCACTTGGAAATGAACAGGCAGAGTCGGGAGTAGGTTCTCTTCAGCGGAAGCGAACTGATGCGTAATCAGTGTGGATAGGTGGCAATAACTCCTTTCTCAAAGTGTTTGGTACTGTTTAATTTGAGTACCTTGCTGGTGTTGTTTTCCATTGTATGTATTTACTGGAGGCAGCTAAACCTGTGCAAGCACAGCAACAAGCTGTTGTCATTCTGAACATCCAGTGGTTTTTTCCCCTCACCGTTTCCCCTCTCTCTTAATTATATTTTATCTCCAATATTCAAACCGAGAGAGTGAAGCATCTTGCAAGCTATTTCTTCTTTAAACATGGGGCTAAACCAGTTCCCTACAGCACCTTCAAGCATCTACATCTGACTGATGTTTGTGGGACCAACCTCTGCTTAAACAGAGATGGAAGACAGAATTTGAAAAGCTTCAGAAAGATCTCAATTGTTTGCCTTGTAGTAAGATAACACCCGTGTAACACCTCTCATAGATTTGGATCCATTTTATGAAAGCAATTTGTGAAAATCTTAACATAATTGAAGGTATATTTAAATTCATCTTTGTACACAAAGCAATTGTTTCCTTGCGTTTTCTAAAAACAGCAAAATATAGCGGTGTCCAGAGCATCAGCGCAGCAAAAATACAGCATCTTTATTTTCAGCTGTGACTGATAAATAAGGATGCACCAACTTCCCTGGGTCACAGAGTAACTTTCAACGTACCGCCAATAAAATCCACTTAAATGAAGCGAACTTCTGGGGCCTAAATTTTCTTTGGTTGAATTTCTGCAGGCTTCTGAGACTTCATTGCTCAGCAGGGTGTATTTGTTACAGGGACTGGAAGAAGGTGCAGCTGCTAAGGGCAGAAGTTTCTGAAGGTGAAGATGGTTCACGATTTCCCTTTTTCCTTTTGTTGCCTGGAAGTCAGCACTAAGAAACTTCATTAAAACTGCCTGAGGTCACTGGAGTTCTAGTAAAGACTAAAAACCATCATCATCTGAAAACTCAGATGAGCCACTGAACTTGACTTTTATCAAGAAGGAGTTTTCTAATTCAAATAATCTGGATAAAAGCACTAACCCAGTATTTGGTATGAACCCATTTAGTGCCAAACCTTTATACACCACACTTCCACCACAGAGCGCATTTCCTCCAGCCACTTTTATGCCACCAGTCCAGACCGGTATTCCTGGGCTGCAACCATACCCAGAATTAGATCAGATGAGCTTCCTACCACGTATGGCCTATACTTACCCAACTGGAGCAGCTACTTTTGCTGATATGCAAAAAATTGGGATTTTATACTTCACCAAGCCACACAACAGCAAATGTTATGGTAAATAGGGAAGAACTTTTCTTGGTCTTAATGTTTGGTGTATTTGGATTGAAAGCATATGTAGCAAAAGCGTTCACGGTTTCACCTGGAGGAAGAGCAAACGCTGTGGATTTGGCTTGAGTTACTGGCAGGTTGGTGTTATTTCTGCTGAGCGGTTCCTATGAGCGTTTTGAGACCTGGCGAGTACCTGGTGTGTTTTCACAGTGTCTTAAGCTCCACAATTGCCTGTTATTTGTAAATGCAAAAAGAAAAAAAGTAATGAAAGATAATATCGAAGCTTTTGGCTGTAGTGTTGCTTTGAATCTCCTTGCATGTGGAAGGGTCTCTGATCTAACCAATGCCTTTATTTTAAAGGTGTTTCCAAGCTGTGCATGTGCTGTTCTTCAGGTCTCCAAGAGGCACTTAGAGCTGCTGGTGGTATTGTCAAAAATTTCCTGGTGGCCGGAATAACTGTGTGAGCCTTAAATCTGTAGTACGAGTCAGAACTGCTCCTTAACTTGCTGGTGAAACTTGTGGTCGTTGTGTCTTTGAAATGAAGAAGTGGGAATATTGAGCACAGACCTTGCATGTATGAGGTGTAAAGGGTTTCCCATGTTGGCATTTCATCATATCAGCGATGTCAGTAAGAGCACCTATTAACACCAGCTATGCTTTAATTAGTTAGGATTTTCCAGTAATGGCCTTCAAATAGTTTCTTGGGCTCCGAACGCTGCAGTGAAGATGGTTTTCTCTGCACCCCTGTAGTCACGGCCGTTATAAACCATGCTTCACGTTAACGTTTGCAGGAGGAGCACGCTGGGTTCTGCAGGTTTGCTGAAGTGGCTGATGAGTACCAGCATCATTTGGGTTTTGTCGAACAGGATGTTTGATTTCGATAAGGGTTTTCAGGTTTTAGGAGGGAAGTTTGATGAGCATGGCCAGTTGACTCAGGCACAGGAAATGATTTTCAGGCCTTTTTTTTTTGTATTGGCAGAGAGGTGATAATCAAATGACACTAAAACTGACATTTTAAGTGAGTTTTACTATGTTCATGAGTTATAATGAAGTAAAATTAAAAAAAGAACTGTCTTTAACTCTTTTCATTGGAGACTCCAATAGCTTGTGCTATAGCCGGATTTTGGTGTGTGCCACCACAACAACATTAAGGCACAGGTTTTCTGATGATGTTGGTTTTAATGGTGTTTTTCTAATCCCAACCATCTGATAATCTTCAAGGAAGAATAAATTACATCTTGATGTCTTTGCATGTCCTTGCCTTGCTGTTATGTGTGGCAGTGCAAAAAAGGGCCGTGGTCCTCCCATCTCTGTGAGAGCCTCCCTCAGACATTAATATTTATTAATTTTGCAGGATCCACTTTTAAACCCTCAGCTCAGAACCTAAACTTGTTTACAAAATAACCTTCCCAAACAGATTGTTTTGTGATGCTTGTATATCACTTTTATTAATGAAAAAAAAAGCAATTCCTGAAATGCTCACCATTTAAATTGACAGATGATACCAGACGTCTTTATTTAACTCATGTCAGTATTTTTTAGCTTTCTGCGATGTGTGTGTCCATAGAGACTTTCCAGTGGAGGATATAGGCACCTTAACTTTCTCATAGTGGCACAGTAAAATAAAATATCTGAATACGCTTATTTTCATTGCTTTAAGCAAATCCCTGGAAGTATTTTCACAGGCTTTGCGGACAACAGAATGGAAAAAAGTGGTGAAAGTCGTATGATTTGCTATTCTCGGGTCAGCAGATATCTTGGGGAATACTTGGACAGAGCCATTGGAAAGCACTTTGACTGTACTCCAGAGCCTTTAATTTTGCTACAGCCTTTTCAGAATGTTTTGTTAAAACTTTATAGGGAAATTATCTACAGGAAGCGTGATGCCGCACCGCTAAATTAAATGGGCAACTCTCATTGTGTTAGATTTATAAACTGGTGTGGGTAACAGATCTTCTGCATGTCAAGTTGGAAATAGGATGGAAATATTCTTCAAGTGGAAAAATACATTTAGTGCCATATAAAATCCTCGTTCGATGTTGTGTGATATTTACTATGGCATCTGAGAGCTTTTGAGCAGTTTCTGATGCTGAATGGAGTTAATGAAGCTAATGAAATGTGTTTTTGTTCTCATAGATCCATAGTGTGAAGCATTGGTTGAGGTCCTGACAAGACAAGAGTTGGCCAAGTGAAAACCCAAAAATTATTTCATCTGTTGTATTCTATACTTAATAGTTAAAATTAAGGGTATTTTGTACAGCTAACTTTGCAACCTTGAAGTTACTTTATGAGTCACAAGACTGTCATATCCAAACTGCTGTAGGGACCTTATACGTAAATGTTGCTGCTTATAAACAAATGAAAACCTGATGATTTATTCTCTTCACTTGGTGAAAGCTTCTGTAGCTTTGCAAAATCCTCATGATTATAATTTTAAATTGCTTGTGGTGCAGGTTTTTAGGTGTATAACATGGCAGATATATTTGGCACCCCTTTCGAGGTCCATTTTCCGTCACGACTGAACCTCACCGACATGTGTTGTGAAGTTCACATATCTGTCCCTGGGTAATACTGCTCCGTGTGGGACTCCTCCCGGATTTCACAGCTGAACTCAATTTGACAGTAAATCTCATCCCATCCTTTTTGTTGACTCAAGGTGTGACTGAAGATGCAGATCCTTTCATCACATATTCAAAGGGATAGTTTCTGACTGCAAAATAAATCTGGCTTGTGCCCACTCAAAAGTTGCTGCCAAACTTCTCGGGCTACCAAGCCTAATGTTTCAATTAATGTTTAAGTTAACTCTTGCAATTCCAGCTTTTGTACAAGAGGAGTGTTTTAAGTGCTAAACCTCAAATTTCCATGATATGAGAATGGTTCGCTGTTCATCATTTAAGGTTTTACTATTTCAAATTTGCTGTAGAAAACTGAGCCGATTTTTTGATGTAGGATGGTTCTGTTATCTCATGGAGCAGTTAACGATGACTTCTACAAACTATAGGTTGTCTTTCTTATAAAATTAGTTAAAATATCTGCAAGTCATTTTTTTTCAAGGGTGTATATATATATATGTTCTTAAACTGGCTATGGGTGCATTTTGTAATTCCTACCTTTCTATAGAGAAACTGCTCTGGAGCCCAGAATGTGTAGAGCACATTTCTCATCATATTCCTAATAAATTGGAGAAATTTCAAAGTGCCAACCCATTATTACCAGACTGGTGCTTTTTCTGTAATAGGAAACTAGCAACTAATATGTCTCCTGTCAAGTTTAAAAATAGCGCTACATCTCCCATTACCACACCTATTAGTTCTCTATCCACTTGGAGATATTCTAAATCAAGTATTGTTCATCTATTTAAACCTAATGTAAGCCCTCAAGATCATCAATATTATCAAATTTATAGTAATTGGTACTGGAAAAGATGAGTCTTGCAAACTGCCTTGAGCCTTCAAGGGCCATAAACACAGGCCAAATAAGTTGGATAAAACCAACATGCCATGAAACCACATTGGCAGTCTCTGTTAAAGTAAGTTATCATTATGCCAGGCTTTTGAATTACACGGCAAATGGGAGCTTATAATTAACGGTTAAATCAGAATAACTTGCTTTCTATCAACTACAAATGCTAACCTTACATTTTCAGGTAATGGTCTTAGAGTAGATCTGTTCTGGGGTTTTTGAAAAAGCTGTTACTGGCTGAAGAGCTACCCAAAATAACCTTAGAACTTCTTGTGAATCATAAATAGTTTGGGTTGGAAGGGACATTTAAAGGTTGTCTAGTGCCCCCCCTGCCATGAGCAGGGACATCTTCACCAGCTCAGGTTGCTCAGAGCCCCGTCCAGCCTGGCCTGGGATGTCTCCAGGGATGGTTCAGCCACCACCTCTCTGGCCAACCTGGGCCAGGCTCTCACCACCCTCAGTGTAAAAATTTCCTTCCTCATGTCCAGCCTGAATCTCCCTCCTTTAGTTTAAAACCATCACCCCTTGTCCTGTTGTAACAGGCCCTGCTGAAAAGTCTGTCTCCATCTTTCTTGTAGGCCCCTTTTCAGTACTGAAAGGCTCCTTTTAAGTACCGAAGATAAGGGATTGTTTAATATCTACCGCTCTGCAGCATGCTTGTGTCAACTTCTGGAAATCTATTTGGACTATTAAAGGGAAGAAAAGGCGGAAGAAACTGTGGAAGCGTAACCCAGTTTGCTGGCTATGGGTGGTTGTGGCTGTACTGGTTTTCCTGGCCGATCATGGCCCCTGGTTCTCCACCACTCTTTCATATTTTCCTATTCTCTTTTGGCTTAGAAATCGGGCAAACATCCTTTTAATTAAATATCAAAAATAATGACGTTGTGAATCTGAACTCAGGAAAGTAGTTTACAGACTGTTTAGTTTCACCAATACCCTGTTCTGTTCTACACTTAGTAGATGAATTAGAGACATTCAAATCAAGTTGTATGTTGTAATTGCTGTTGACAATGTACTGGGAATCAGGAGATTGGGCAGTGAAATGTCCCTGAAAATATCTCTTTGGAGTGCTGTGCTCCAAAGGGGGATGGATATGTGCTTCCCACCAGGGCAGGGTGGCTGTATCTGGGTTTGAGTTAACCAGAAATGTGATCCACAGATGTTTTTCTCCACTGGAAAAAAATACATTGCAATAATTTACTTTATTCAATATAGATTAAGATCTTCAAAGATGTTGATTGAGGATGTCTGGAAGTATAAATGCAAAGTATTTATAACAATTTTGGACTGTCAGGCAAGAAGGTGAAAATAAAATTTGAAGGATTAAATTTTTTTGCTTTTCTGTAGCTGAAAAAACCACCCCTACAACACATTTAATTTACAGCAGGAAATAAGAGCCATTACTGACTTTGCATAGATAAAATCATAAAACAATTTAAATACTGAGTTTTAAAACGCATGCTCGGCATCAACAACTTTTTCATATGGATCTATAGCAATATTGTTTACTTAACATGTGCAGGATAATGCGTGGATTTTACACCATGTTATTTTCTAAACGTATAAACTCCAAAAGGAGCCATTAGGGTCTCTTGTGTTAGGGTGGCTCTGGATTAATCTTGAAATTGTAACTTTCCTGCCGTTGCATTTCAGGGTAGAAAGAAGAGCTACCAGAACGGAGCCTGTTGATCCTCACAGATTGTATTTCAGTTCAAATCAAAGGATTTCTTTAAAAATTGTAGTATTGGCAATTGAGAATGCATCATCTGTGGTGTTCCTTACCTCTGTGGGATGGACACCTGTCCGTGAGCGTTTTCAGGAATGTAATTCTGAGAATGAGGAAAAAATAAGTGCACATTTTAAAGTGCATTATAAGCAGTTGTGATTTCAATATATGTGTATTAACAGTAAGGCTTAAAATAGTCCATTGAAGATTAACTTAGCAGTCCTTTAGGCAAACACTTCAAATAAGTATCATAAATAAGCTTTACACTGAAAGGGCTTTTGGGGCAGAATTCTCAGATGGGGGAATCCTTACCTGAGACCATTCGGAATTCCGTCATTTTCTCCCATTCAATCCGTTTTTATTTCTGGCTGGGAATTAATTATCAATGTAAGGAAGACAGTCTTTCCAAACATATATGTTAATCGTAAGCACAGAAAAATGTTATATTTTAGTGTTTAGCGAAACAAAACCAGCACAATCCCTCTTGGTTTCGGTGGTGACTGTTGGGTGTCTTTGCTGCCTGCAGGTAACGCTGGGTTTTGATGTTCTGTAGGTGTTTGCAACTTTCGGGTTGTGTGGATGGGCCAGACTGTGGTTTAGGGGCGTCACCAGTAAATTAATATCGGTGCCGATACAGACATCCAAATAAAGGTGAGCGATTTTGGTTTACCGCATTCTCAAAAGAGGTAGAGAATTTCTTGCTTTTTCCAGTTGATTTTTATCAAAGATCAATTAAGCGGCACTCTCGCCTTGCGCGTTTATGGAGTTTAGTAATGACAAACCTCACAGCCGGTACTTTTGGGTGATCTAAATAGGAGTCGAATTTTGGTCAAACTTTAAAAACGTGTTTGTGTTGAAGGTTTCGGTGAGTCACTGGCGCGAGTGGGAGGGGAACGCGGGCTCTTTCAATCTGGGTCTACGTGTCTACACGCGGTGTCCCCGCTCCAAACCGGGTGCGTGTCCTGGGGCTGGGAGAAAGGTAAAGATCCTGTCATAATCCTATGGAAAAATCCCATTTTACTGGAATGTGAGAAGTTTTTGTGTTTATCAGGTGTTACGGTGTGTTGATCTGAAATCATCCATCGATACGTTTACATCCACAATTCGTACCTGCTGGGTTTTGTAGTCGGTTGAGTTGTAAGATACCGAACCACGTGTGCTCTGGATACGGCGGTGGAATAAATGTCTCATACGTGTGGGACTGCAACCGTTAAAACAATCATTACTGAAACCATATACCTTATTTCCTGTAACTAATGGCAGCTCTCTACCTATGGAATATATTAACAATTATTCCTTTGGTTTTGGATTGTTGCTCAACTATTTTGTTGGACAGATATTTAAACATGATCTGTAATTTATGTTGTCTGAGTACGTCAATGAACGGAGCTAATTATGGCTTTCTGATGCGAGCTGTGCTGATGTTTGTGAAACCACGCTTCTGTTTGAAAGAGCGAATGTATGTTCTTTAATAAATCATGGAAAATGATGAGTTTTCTCTGCCTAGGTTGGTTAACAAAAATACTTTAATTGCTGTTCACCTGGAGTTCAAAAAGAAGCAATGATTTCTGTGGCTTGTTGAACAGTGAATTCTTCTGTGCCCTTAAAGTAGGTTTTTATTTATTACCCTGTGTAGCAAGCACTCAGGATTTCTTTTGAAGGGAAATTATTGGGTCAAACAGCAGTGGTGCATTTGGGGACTGTGTTTTCTGCGATGTCACCGTGTGCTGGAGCTGAAGCAGATGACAAAAGCCCTCGATGAATGTGGCTTTGAGAAACAGCACCTCATCACCTACCTACATTCTTCAGTACTTTAATATAATACTCTATTAGTCATGTCATTTTTGATACTGTTACCACCTGAGAGGGTTTTTCTTATTTTCACATTGTTTCTTATTAATATATATCCTATAGAATGTGCTGCTAACAGTTACTACAGACAGAGTAACACATTTTCAAAGCAGTTTTTTGGGAGGAACACCCAGGATTGTTGGCTCCAGAGAGGAAGCACAGTAATGAGAAAGGGGAAGCCGTTCTGTTTTTCTAATATTTGTTGTTTTCTTTGAAATGGGGAAAAGAATACCTGGAGTGATTTATATTTAATTGAGAATTGCATTCCATCAGATACGCTGAATGTTCTCAGGCCATTTATCAGCTGTGTCTTTTCAAGACCTCTGAGGAGTCTGCGGTACATATTTACCTTAACTCGCCTAGGTCAAGGGAAGTAAAGCAAAAATAATAGATGTTATTTTTGTATGTGAACAAAACTAGAAGTCATGTGGGTGAAATATGAGGTAAATAAGTGTCCTACCTCCTCTGTGCCTTTTAAAATTATTAGTTATATATAATATAATTTCCTTTGTGTTATCAGTGTATCTCTTTAAAACAGAGGATTTATTGGCTTTTTCATTGTTCCAACTTAGTCAATCCCTGAAGTCAATGAGACATATATTGTGCTCCCGTTATTCTTCAGTAGTTTCATGTTTAAGTAGCCTCTTGTTAAGAAAAAAAAACCCGAACAAAATGTGCCACAGTTGGTCCTTATTTAACATATTTTATAAATGTAATTGGATGTATATTTCTGGTGAGGTGGGAGGATAATACGACGCTAGAATCCTACAAGTGCTATTGAGGATTTTAGTGAACAGTACCTAAATTTTGGGGGAACGAGAATTTAATAAGAAAGCCTTTAAGCTTCAGGTTGTCTCCGATCGGTGCGTCATTGCCACTTTTCACATGCTGCTGCCGTGGGGTCTACACGTGATATTGTGAAGAATTAGGCAGCGAGAACCATTTAACCCCCACTTTGCGACGCATCCACAATTCCAACCCCGTTTCCCAGTGTAAATAGCCGAAGGGAACTTATTGCACGGCGATGTTTGTGTAATATTTGCATAACACGCTTTTATCTAAAGGTGAGATAAAGGCAGAATAACCTAAATGTCAGGGTCTTTAAGCAAGAAGGAAACCCGAGAACTGAGAGAGTCTCTTACCGTCAGCACGTACAGTCATTCTCTGTCCCCGTGAGGGGCGTACGCTGAAAACTGTTGCAAAATAACACCCAAGAGCACGTTGTTGATTCAGCTAAACCCAGCGATAAACCGGTTTCAGAACCAGCCTGATGAAGTGCGATTTGATCAGATATTTCATGAGCGAATTGCTTTATTACTGATACCACTAATGATTGGTAAATTAACTGCAACTCGTTCTCCCTGAGCGACTGACTCAATGACATTTACCAACTTTTCACATATCCCTTTTTTTTGGGGGGGGGCTGAATTTGCAAAACGCTTCCTTCTAGTCTTTTGAGTTAAATTTTCGACGACGTTTGATGACAAGCGTAGCATGATTAATTACAAATTGTTCTTTAGGTGAATAGTGCGTATTCTCAAACACAGCTTGTGTTTTTATAGCAGTTATTACCCTGCAGGCTCCAAAAGGGCTTTGGAGTTGAGGCTCTGATTTCGGTTACATCATTGTGAATTCAGAAAACGTCAGTGATCTCAAAAGTGTGATTATGTTTTTTTCTTTATTTTGAAATTAGGTCAGTGGAAAAGAGAACTGAATCTGCTTTGCTACCTGAAAAGCAGCAAGCTCCAACATGGAGTGAAATCTCTGCTTCTACAAGGCAATCGTTTTCCTTTTGAAAGCAACATGTTTACCCACAAAAAATAATTTATTTGGAATAGTATGGGGGAGTGAATAATAAAGCAAATTATAATATGAATCCAGGCTGGATTAGGGCAAGGAAAGTCAGAGCATGAAATACTTTTGCTGATTAATCTGTAATGACCCGGGAGATCAGCATTGCTGTTTCTGTTTGCTCCATGATGGGCCAATGACTCAGTGTGATATAAAGGCTTCTTATATTTTGTCTTGCAATTAGATTTAGTCAGCGTTTGGGCTTTTATTGCTGGCAAGTTAATCTTTTGATAGCCACAGTGCACTCGTAAGGTGGGTTTGTTTGCTTCTTTTCTGCCCTCTGATCACAAATCCATACATTTTTTTAACCTGGTCTTGAATTCAACTAAATTGCAAGGTTGAGATGATGATTGAGATTTTCTGGAGAGTATGTAGCTCTCTGTTGAATTCTCGCTTTTTGTCAGCAGAGGCTTTGAGAAGATAAGGATTACAGTCTGAAACCACCAGAAATTACAGGTCAGGAAATGCATGTACCGCCTTGCGATATACGGCATCAAACGTGACGCTCGAGCAAAGAAGTTTAATGCAGAGTCCTCCCTTTTTAAGGGTATATAGAGAAGGAAACCATCAGAGAAGCAGTCTTGGATGGTGAATACCTTTCAGGGTTTTTGTTTTCAACCTCTGTCTCTGATGGTTTTGCTCAAAGCATCTGAAAAGCAGCTTTTTCAGTGCCCCAAGTCTGTGACTCACGAAGGAGATGAGCAATAGTCACAGGGTTTTCGTCTTTCCCGTCGCTTTGGGCAGCGCGTTTTGCATCCTGTTTGCGAGCAGCACTGGGGTTTCTCAGCTCAGAGCTTCCTTAAGCCTGCAAGACTCGTCTTTTCCAGCTATTTTGGAGTATTCAGAAAAAAATATCACTTGGATGGGGATCTCAGCTCCCAGGGATGCAGGAGAGTCCTGAGGGATGCTCAGGCTGCATCTCCCCAGGCTGCTCTCTGGCTTTAACTCACCCAAATGAACATTATTAGCAACTCTTGGGGCTGAAGGTGTGCTTGGATTGTTCTTTGGCTTTATCTACCGCCAGCAAAACCTGTGAAAAAATGAATAAACTACTTCCTAACCTATGGAAGAATGCTGCGTTCAAGAGTGTGTAAAGTAGAGCTGCTTTTAAATATCTGATTGAAAAGAGAACAGTAAATTCAAAATACAGTATTTCTTAAGTCATGCATGTTTTGATTAATTTAAAAATTAAAAATGGTATCTTTGTCACGGTCGAAACTAATAGGTGTGATAATTCTTCCATCAAGTAGCCTTTTCTGAGGTAAACTCATTAATATGATGTGGAAGATCAATTTCATAAGTAAAATGAAGACACTGTAAGGCCTCGCAATGTTTCTTTATTCCTCCGACATCCTTTCCTCAAATGAAAGAAAGTGTATTTCTAAAGGAAAATATTCCTCTGCTGTCGTTTTCAGAATCCAGACGGATCTGAAGCACTTGAAAAATGAGCGTTCTTCTCATTGAAGCCTTTTACGGCGGTTCCCACAAACAGCTGATGGACCTTCTCCAGGAAGAGCTACAGGACGACTGTGTCCTCTGCACCCTCCCTGCCAAGAAGTGGCATTGGAAAGCACGGACTGCTGCGCTTTATTTCATGCAAACAGTGGCAACAAATGCTAATTACAGGTAACCCAGGAACTGAGTAATCTCAAAACTCAAATTACAGGGAGACCTTCAAACAGGTCCCATGAGCTGGCTCCTCAGTTATGTGCATGCAAGCATCTGTGCACAAGCAAATGGAGACTTGCTGTGGACATTACAAGTTTTTCTTCTTGCATTGAGTATGAAATATGGGAAATAACCACCGTGCTTATAGAGTTTTACTGTTTGTCTTGCGTTGCTAGTCTTTGTAGTCTCCAAGAATGCAAGTATATGGATGCCTGTTTGTGTATAGTGTGTATGTTTAAAATTATCAGGTCAGTTCGGTAAGACTGAATGTTTTAAACTGTGCTTCGCAGGTTAAGTTGAAAGATGGGATAGATGTGAGCGCTGCAAACTTCTTCACTTGCCCTGCGAGGTATCTGTTAGCAGGTCTGATTTATCAGTGTCGTACTCGGGCTGACCTGGAGGATTAACAGAGCAGTTTTATCTTAATTGTGGTCCGGGTCTGTAGTGTGACGGCAACTGTGGATGTCAATTATGCATTTATGTAAGCGGCAAATTTCTATCAGCTAGAACCTGGCCTGATAAAAGCCGACTATTTAGGTCAACAGATAGCTATCATGTAGTGAGAATCGGTTACTCCAGAACTGAGCTGTCTTTAAACCCAACAATTGCGCTTGGCCTACCTGACGGGTTGAGATGCGGTGAGGTGATTGTATTGAGCAGTGGGATGTCGCGTGGCTGAGCGTCGCGCTCTGGGCGCTAAATAATCGCTCAGTTGACTTGGTACCTTCATGAAGAGAAACTATTTGTGCATGAGGATGTTTTAGCACAAGCAGCTGCTTTTCAGCAACAGAATGAACTTCAGAAGGACTCTGAGAACTCCCAAATAATGTGCTGAGTAGCTACAGTTGAGCACTGAGTCTGGTATTTGTTACCAGGAGCAAGCAGACATAGTTGGCTGGCGAAAGAATATGATTTTTCAAGGGTAGATTTTGTGCTATAGAAGGCTGCGTTTGAACAGTGTTACCCAACACAATGTCTAATCCGTTTTGGAATGCATACTATATAAACGTACACCTTTTCCGTGCTTGCTTCTGGCTTGCATTTAAAATAAGCTACCATCCCAAGCCAAATGTTATAATTAATTTTCCCCGGTTTGTCTTGTGCAAGGCATTTAGCGTCGGCTTCCTATTGCTTTCCTTTTTGCAACAATTTTGTTTTGGAGGAGTGTATATGACAAACTGTTATGTAAATTTGTCTTGTATCGCAACCACATCCTCCAACGCATCGCAATGTTATCTGTGTTCCTTCAAGGTCAGCAGCCCAAGCTGTCCAGCACTAACTGTATTAAACTAATCAGACATCACTCATAGACATACACTTCATTAGTTTAACTTACAGTTACATTGACCTAAGATAACTTAACTTCAATTTGTCAAGTAACCCACATCTTGGGGGGAGGGAGAGGGAATGACTATAAAAAACCCCACCAAAAACAACCACCCCCCCAAAAAAAAAAACCCAAAACAACAAAAAAAACCCCACCCTCAACCCAGAAGCTTGAAAATTCACTTGAAGTGAATAAACTTGCAATCTGTCATAGACTTATGTGCAAATATAACCTTTACTGACAGCAAATAAATCTGATCTAACCAATAGAGCATCTTAGAGAGGAAAGCTTTTTCTTTGCTGTTGCCGTCCGGGTTTGATCAGACAGAATGAAATAGTCAAAGTTCACAAAGATGGGATGTTTGAGAAAGGGTATGTGCCTTATCCTCATGGGCAGGATAAAATTGTAGGAACAAGGGCTGATGTGACTGGTGAGAGGAAAACTCATTAGAGGTACCTTCTACTTTACTTGCACATTTTTAATGTTTGTTTTGTAATTGAATGTTTAAAGTATTTTATTAAATTGAAAGTATAAGTGCGTCAGACTACAACCTAACGAGGCTGATTACTCTCTCCTATTAGAGGAAACGCTGATTAAAATCAACGTTGATTCTTTTATTTCTAGCTTGCTAGTAACCGCTAAATATCAGCTTCCCAAGTAGTAGCTTGTTAAGACAAAATTCTCATTGCAAACTGACCGGAGTACGTGTTTTGAATTACACGTTTAAATATTTTAACCTTCTCGTGAGGTCATGAGAAATACTACATTTGCATTGTTTATAATATTGACATTATTTGTAGAGTGAAAGTTTTCTTTTACAGGCGATTTTCATAACTGTGACGTTTCATAAATACCTTGTTTCTGTTTGTGCATTTTGTAACACAGAAAAATTCACAAATACTTTGAGTGCAAACGCTTTTGGTAACGGAGCTGCATTACTACATTTTTATTTCCAAACTGTGCTTTGTTTCAAGACGCTGGTTTGCATCAGAAATAATACTAGTGCTAATAAGTCTGGTGTACATCTATGCAGCAGTAGTAGATACGTGTTTTAAAAGATACATATTTTTATATATATAAGCTGATTATGAGAAGGAAGCAGGTTTGTAGTTATTAACTGATGCTCAATGAGTTAAGGAACATTTTAAAAAGTGCTTTTGAAGCAGAGTATACGGTGCAGAATCATAGACACTAAATTCAGATACTCTGCACTGACCGGAGATTTTATGTGATATAGCCGCAAATGCTTTTATTGCAGAACAGCCGTGTACTCCCTTGAGTAAGAATTAAAGCTGAATTGGTAACAAACAGCACATCCAACGATACTTTTGTGAATCATGCGACCGATATCTTGGTGTGCGATGACATGATGTTCCCGTTCAGGAACAAGGAGATCTACCCAGGGTTGTCACCCAGAGGAGATGTCCTGGCTCTTCAAGGGGAACATATGTAGCGATTCCGGAAGGTATCAGAGAGTTAATATTTTATCCGCAACACTGCAGAGATTTATATTTACTCCCAAAATCCAAGGCTGGTTTCTTTGTTTAGAAAAAGTGTTGCTTTTCTGTTTTCATGGCTTTATGTCTTAATTTATCTCCTTGAAGGAGCACAGGAGCCCTGATGAGTGGGCAAGATCAGACTCAATGTCCATAAGGAGAGCTAGTCAACTTGCAGTGGTTACTATATTGATGTACAACAGCCACAGAACTGAACAGTTTGAAGAACTTTCTTAATTGCTATGCAGAGATGCACGTGATTTTTCCCTTAATTGGCAAGAAGGCGTCTGTATGGACGTCGCATTCGGACAAGGGGCCTCATCCTTGTGGTGGCGATTTCCAAATTGCAGCACTTGAAAGGTACTGAAAAAGGGCGGGATTACCGGCTGCTTTCTCCGGACAAGTTTTTTCAAGAGTTACAGAGTTTTGTTATCATTTGAGGGAATATTATCATCTTCTTTTCATAAATTAGGAAGGTCCGGCAGAGACGAGACCTGAGGTTGTTGGGGCCTGCAGAGCTGCAGCCTTGTTGGCCTTGTCTCCCAACGTACCTCAGGCACCTGAAGCTCTTCAATAAATGTCTGATCTTGTCTAAAGTTGTTTTCCGTAGCCCACAGTGACCATTCAATAATTTTACATTTACATTTTACATTTACAGTTGATACGACACACTAGACAAAAGTGTTTTATATTTTCGGGACTATCCTCTGCAGAAAGTAATTCAAACCCAAAAAAGTTCGTAGTGTAAGACTTAGTTCTTCAAAATAGAGAGACTAAATGTAGCGTAGCTTGCCGTTTGTTTTAATAGCACTGCTAGATTATTTTAAATATATATATATTATATATATAAATATCGTGTGTAACATTCAGTACTGCCCCCCAGGTAGCTGTTCATATGAATAAAGATTTTATTTGCAACAGACTCGAGCCCTGAAATACCCCTAGGGTAAATGCTAGCATATATATAACCCTTGATATTTGACAACTATATTTTAAAGACAAACTCTCTGCTTTTTACATTTTACAAAAGAGAAAACAAATCATTGTTTTCAATTAATAGAACTCTGGAAAAAAAAAAAAAACCCAAAACAACCTGGGGGGCATGGTGTTCAGTAATGCATAGTATATTCCAAGAGTATATAATGTATATGTGTGGATATTTTTTTTAAATAACCTATGAAGACTACTAGATCTAAGAATGTTTCAGATCTGAGGCCTTCATTCTGTTCTATAAGGAAAAGAAGTGTTATTGTAGAGTGAATTCTTTACGAACTGATGGACTAATGTCACCTAAATGTCCTCTTAGAAATGGTGATCCTGTGAATTTTAATTCCAATGAGTAACTCGGTGTGTAAGTATAAGCAGCCCCACAGAAAACAGAACACAGTTGCATGTGTGAGTGTTCATAAGTGAGAATACTTGCTGTTTTCTAGACGTTTTCTTTAAAAATATAATACCTGCAAGTCATGTGTCTTGGGGAGGACGTTTGAAGCTGTGAACTGAGGCAAAGCAGGGCAAATTTCAGCCTTTTTGGTAAAGCCGAGTCCGTAGATGCCCATTAGTGCTGAGGACATTTCTCTCTTTTTACATCTTTATGTCAAGTACTGGAAGTGCAGCTTCGTATAATTACATAGGAACTGGAATTGTTTTGCCCTGCATTAGAGGTCTTCCCAGCATTTGGCCCTATTAATACTCAGGTAAGAAATAAATAAATTGCATGTGCGAGTAGTGTGTTAGTTAAATAAAAGATGACCGTGTACCTGCAAATTAAAAAAAGTAGTTTACCTGATCCCACGTTTGGTTTTTTTGGCATATTTTATGCTCTTTTCTTCTGTATATAGGTGAACAAGACTTGAATCTCATTTATAGTGTTGACTACTAAGAGAGTGCTCAACATTATGGCATTTTCAGGTGGGATGTGGCTCAGCTTGTTGGAATTGCTGAATAATTTTCTGCCCAGAGCTGTTCTCAGTTTCACACCATCTCTTTGTTCCTCAATGTGAGGTTAAGAACTGTGTCTATCTGTGTTTTAGCTCAGATGCAGTAGAACGTGCTCCTAAAGAATAGGCTGAGTCGTCTTGTATACTTTGATTAGTCAATATATAGGGGGGGTGAAGAAATAATAATAGCCTGTAACCTCTGAAAACAGGGTTCAGGTCTCATCTTTGCTTAAAAATATCATGTGGGTGTAACTTAATTCTGAAGCTTCACTGATGGGTACAAATAGTGACATCCTTACCTTGTTATAGAGATGTCCAAATGCAGGAATCACACAAATACTCTGTTTAAAGGGACACAGGAGGGTGCAGGAGATACTACTTAAGCTAAACTTGCATTTTTATTTTATTTTATTTTATTTTAAACGAATCAGTTGAGTTCACCGAGGTTAGTTCACGCGTACCCATTCGTCCTGCCCACGCTTTGCACCCGCTGGTTGGGATCTAGCTTTGCACCGGGGACCAGATGGCCGTCCTAGCGCCGTGTTGAGCCTAAACTAATAAACCCCACTGAGATACGAGACACAGGCACCGTGTACTGAGCTTAAACAACTTGGTGACTTCTGACCAGCGCTGGCTGGTGTCCAGCCAGCTTAAAGTGTAAGCGAAGGGAATATACATCCATATGGAACGGCATGAAGCTCCACCACTTATCACAGATGATGCCCTCCACTTCTGTAGCCCCGGATAATAGAGGGTGTCCCAGCCTGAATTAACGGGTGTGAAATTCTTTCTGAGGGAGAACTTGGAGACCATCTGATGCTGGAAGTACGTAATGTGGGAACATACGTGTAAAAAACGGGGTTTTGTGTGATTCGGGGTTAATATCACCCAAAATCTGTTCTGAAAACTTCTTATCGCGCAAAGTAAGCTCCTAAGGAAGAGCGTATAACTGAATGTATTAGAGAATGATTTATATCAGAACACTGATATAAAGCAATGCGTTGATAAAGTTAACAGAAGAAAAACGTTGGAATTCTAGAGTTGATTTTAATTGGAAAGATGGAGTGAATAAAGGTAAAAAAAAATAAGTGATCCGTTAAAAAAATCCGGTCAAAATTTAACCAAACTGGTAAAAATAATCCAGTAAAAAAAAAAAAATGAAGTAATCTGGTAAAAAAATGAATCCAGTAAAAAAAAATAGGTAAAATCGAAGGGCAAAAGAATTTCCTATTGAGGATCACAACACTGCTGTGATTTTTCTGCTCACAAATAGGCTGCTCAAGTTTACTTTCCAGTCTGATGGAAAGTGGCTGCCTGAAAGTTTTCCTGACACTGGGAAGGGAAGCTGGATCTCCTTTGTCCGGCAGATTAATGACCTTGTTGCCACCTCACACAGGGGCCAGAAACAGCGTCCTGGTGCTCCAAGTCCTTGCACAGATTGAAGTGCAAACGTTTTTATTCTTAGGTCTGGCCGCATAAAAACTTGGGGGGAGGAATCCAATAACAACAACAAACCCCTTTCTTTTCAGAAACAGGACAAATGATTTCCTAAGTAAACTACCTGAAATTTATTCAAGCAGACAGCGATGTGATCTTAAACATTCACGTTGCATTAATCAACTTTGCCTCAGATAAAATGCTGGCAGATGGTAGCTATTCATTTTCAAAGTGACAGGTTTTCTTTACGTTGCTGTGTGGAAACCCCCACATGCCCGCTTCCCTCCCAAAACTTTACTTGTTTAATTTGTCCAACATGTTTTTTTAAAATACAGTCCCGTTATTAGGCAATTTCACAGTTTGGGCAGTTGAAAGAGGTTTTTGGATTAATTTATATCTCTCTGCTTTGAAGTCAGTGGAGGTATATATATATATGATCTCAAATTTGGCAGGAATAAGATGGGAACGATGCAAGGAGAGGTACAGAACCTGGGAGGATGCTGCTTGGGACCGTCGGGGGATCTATAGAAAGTGCTAATGTGAAATGGCAGTTGTCCATTTGATGTGTAAAAGATTTGCTGAAACTCCAGAAGAACGCTCTGATGAGACAAGGGAAGAACAGCCTGTTTTTCCCAACCCTAGCATGTGTTTTCCTTTATGCTCTCAAATACTGGGTGAAATCCTTTTTCTTTCTCAAATGAATTTTATGAATCACCTGGAGAATCGATATTTACATTGCTGGCAGTAAAATGTAATGAAATTGTGCCTTATGACTCAGTATTTCTACACTTAGGGCTTTAATGAGTATTTTATCTGTCCTTTTAAATGGTCGCTGGGTATTTATTTTATTTTAGATTAGTTATGGATTACATTTCTATTTCCAAATAAATATATACAGCAATATAAAGAATATGATGCTTTCTACAATTCATTCTCTTTCTGCTCCATAACACTAATTTCATTTTCCAAAGGGAAAGAAACAAAGCTTTTGGTTTGCATCCGATCAAAAGAAGAAATCTTGATTTTATTTCTAATCTTTTGTTATTTTCATCTAAGAAGTAAATAACACAAATTTTGTCACATACATGTTTTGCACATTTATAGCTTTATATTCCGGTGTTATAAATAACTAGCTTTCTTAATGAGGACTCACAGCTTGGCTGCATTTTGTGAATTGATGTATAATGAACAGAAATTTAAGTTATGCAAACTGTTTAGTTTCTAGTCAACAACAAACCGAGAACTGTTACCTGGTTACGTCTAGTTACATTTAGTTACCTGGTTCACCCTGAGAGTGTAGAACCCTGGATTTTAAATTCTATATTATTTTAAATTCTATAATCACTGTAGAAAATGTGCTCAAGGGTGTTTTCTGGTTTTAGCTCCTTGATTCCCCTGGGATTACAACTGTATACAGAATTCTAGCGTGCGTGTGATACCTCTTAAGAAGTAACATGGCTTGATAAGGTTGTGGAGAGGTGGTAGAACGAAGCGATGCTCCATGGGCAGTGTCCACACAACACGTTATTTAAAGGAGTTTTATTGCAGACTCGTTCTTAAGGCCTGAATGTCCTCAAGATGAGGTTGGAGTCCATTAACTGCTCTCCAAGAGCATCATCTCCTGCTGCAGTTTCATCTGAAGGGATCCAGTTCACGGTCATGGAGACCAGTCTGGCATGAGCTGGGGCACACTGGGTGAGAATGGTTGTGAGAGTGGCTTTGTAGATGCTCCTGTATATCAAACTGAAATACTAATCTAAATGGACCTATAAAGTACTTGATTTTGTGTTTTATGGTGTAATTTCTTCCCTAAACACACAAACATACAGGTAGGCTGTAGCTAGATTACAATCTATATGCCAAGTTATGGTGTGATGGAAAGCGTTGAATTTAAATGGACTTCTGACTCCCCCCAAACCACAGTTTGCTCAGTTTATTTGTTCTTCCTCCTCTTCCCTCTTACACTACTCAGCCCAAGTATCTAAGGAACAAGACCTGTTATTGATGTGCTTTGAATCATTAGAAGGTTAATTCATCCTCGCTTGAAAAATTAAAAAAATATTGACAATCTGTGTGAATTTTGTCTGTTAGTTTGGATATCTCTGACAAATACAAAGGAACCAAAAGCCTTTTGTTGTTTCTCACCTTTCTATAATGAAGAGTTTTGCAATCTTCTGGTTCACTCGGGTGGTATTTTCATTTCTTGTCTCTGTCTGTTGTCCTTGGCTTTTCCTCCCTCCCTCCTGCACATACATTCTGATGGTCCATTTTAAAGAATGCTTTTCATTTCAAAGCACTTTTTAAAAAATTATTGTATATATTCATAACTTTACCTATTTGTTCATGTTTTTTTTTGTTTTAGCTCTATTAATTTCCGTTTCACTTGTTGTACACTGGAACTTATATTTCTAATAGCAACGTGAAGAACGAGTGAAGGAAACAGCAGCGGACACAACAGCAAAAGCAAATCTGTGATTTTCTTTTGTAGAAGAATTTACACCTGTTTTACATCATTGTTTCTAATAGTTATTATAATTAAAGGTGTATCTAGAGTGGGCCTCTCTCACCAGTTTTCCCTGATGTCACTACTTAAATTGTTTAATGATTTATCAAAAAGTTTTTTAAACATTGTAAATTATTGTAAGTAAAACAATAGGAGATTTATTCCACTTTTATTTTTTTGTTGCAGTTAAGCAGTGTTCCTACTATGAGGTTTTATAGCTTTAAGAGTGATGGTATATTTTTTTAACATAACATTCTGCATACAATGAAGATATTTGTCTATTTGGAATATGGAAAAATCTGCGTGGAATTAAGTATTCTGTAATAACGTGAAAATTTTGGATGCCTATAATACTATGTATATTATATAAGGAAGAATTAAAAAAAAATGAAGGGGAATAATTTGAGAACATCTGCAATTTTTTATTTATGTGAGAGAATATCCCATTTTTAATTAAAGATGGAATTTAAGAATGATAAATAGGCCCATTATCTAGCAGTAGTTAGTTTGCAGGCATTTTCTCCCCTCCTGTTCTGCAGATAGCTGCAGGTTTGGCTGTGCCTTTGGCTTTTGTGAGCAAAATGCATTTCCTCCTCGTGACAGAGTAGTTGTAACTCACTAAGCACGGAACAGTTACCGTGCAGAGACATCTCTGTGTTTAAGCCCCGAGGAACAGAATTACTTTAAACTGTGCATATGGAGAAATTTCCTGATAATCAATTTTATTAAAAACATAACAGCTAAAAATTCTAGTTGCCAAATGAATTTGGAGAAATAGTGGTAAGGATACTAAACTTAAGCGAGGAGAGGAATTTTGGGAGAAATTGTAATGAAGTAGTTAATATTTTACTTTATTTTTTTTTTTAGAGTGAAACGATTCCTAAATTAACTCCGAAGGAGAATTTCTCTTGCTGTAGCTATACTGTAATAAATTGTAGTTGAGCCAAAATAAGATGTTATTTCTGAAGGCAGCGTGCTACATCGTACCGCTCACAGTGCCAGACGTAGCTTCTGTCTGCCTTGTAGCCATTGACAAAAAAGGGAACGTGTGCTTTAGGCCTGGCTTACTGCAGGGGTGTCCACTTCATCCTGACACAGGCTGACGCTCACGCTGGAGGCTAATACATGGGTGAAGGTTTTAATTAGTTGTAGAGGTTCTCTAAAAACAGCCTATTTTGCCATATTGGACAAGTTTGTGAAGCTTTTTGGTCTTTGGTAGTAGACCAACCTTTTCCTTGTTAGTTCTTTATTTCTTTTTTTGACTTTAGCCCTTAAATTACTTCTTCATGCTATCCTCACCCTAGATTACAGCCACTTCTGAATTATTGTTGCATCTACAAGTCTTGACTGATATCTCGACACCACACAGATAAGAGGCCTATATGGAAGAGGACTTGGTTATAGAGCCCTCATAGCTGTCCGTTCTAGACTCGTGTGTTACCATCTACTCAACACAAGTCGTGCTTGCTTGAGTGAGGTTTAATGCCAGCCTTACAAAAGACCTTGTGGCCCCAAACCAATTTGGAATCAGATTTCGGTGTTTCCCATAGCTGTTGAAGCATTCGGATCTGAAGTGCGTTAAGCCAAGGTTGCAGGTCTTGCCCAAGAAGACTGAAGTTCTCTAGGCAGAGGGAGTAGTTAAAGAACGGAAAAAAGCAGAGTCTAGTGTAAATATTCAAAATTGCATCATGATTTAGAAATAATAAAACCGATGTTTTCTACCATTTTTTTAACATTAAGCAGAGAAGCTGGAAAGTGGTCTTACACTGAATTAATACTCAAAATGGTGTAAATAGACTGGAAAATACTTGTATATATTTTTGGATACCAATACAGAAAAATCTAGTTTTTCACATGCCATGGTATGAGTGGAGTATATATTCAGTATTAAAAAGTAGGCATCTATACTTTTAAAATACCACTTTCCAATGTTCACAGTCGTTTGAAGGTCATTGACATGGTGGTCACACGGGGTCTCTGGGCTTCAGACATGTCTGAGGACAATATTTATGGTGTCTCTGTATTTCCCGTCATTAACAGGCGTTTTTCAAGGGACTGTTCTTAGATTATGTTTTGCAGGTGGCTCTTAAGTTTTCTTAGATTGGAAATAAGTGAAGGGTATAATAGTTTTCTTGTGCCTTCAAGAGGTCCATTGGTGGGTGATGAGACCAGTATGTTCAGAGCGTGGATGGAGATGGAGTATGTCTGAGTGAGTGGGGTGAATGAGTTGGTGGCAAGGAGGGAGTTTGAGATACTTGTGTGCTTCCTGCATTTTGAAGCGGTATAAAGGATATTCCAGCTGTTGAGATGAAGCTCAGCAGCTGCTCTGCAAACTCCTCTAACAAAACAGGGCCCTGAATTTTCTTTATCTTCTTTATCTTTATCCTCTTGCCACAGGTGTTGCTGGGGCTCTGCATTTCTCTTAGCTGGCAATCTTTGAATTATGCGGTCAAAATATAGTAATAATGAGAATCTTTCTCACTGGGTAAGACTTGGAGATGATATTGTCACCTATATAATTGCTGAGTACATACTAAGCTTCTGAATCACGAAGAGGAAGGTACAAAACCCATGTGCACAAACTAAATGCTTTGTAGTGGTGAAAAACAACTGTGCATCCATGCTCTGGGCTGTTAGAGGATCATTGTGGTATTATATTTGCCTTCCTATTATCTCTAGCTCACTTTTCCACAGTGTATTTTGGTCTGTAAATATATATATACTTTTTTTTTTTGCTTCCCAATACATGCTGTGGAATTTGAAACTGTAACTTCATTAACTCTTGCATGTAATATCTCTAATTTTCTCTTTGAAATGCAGAGGGATTTGTAGTGCGAGGAGTGGTGTATTTAAGGTAGAATATTCCATGCTTTTGCAGATGGGCACTATTACACGCCAGAGCAGCCTTCTGACCGTGGAGCCCAACCACGCTTGTTCTATTAGCTGTACTTCAGAAGTATTTGTTCAGTTTTTTCCTCAGATGGATAACCAATATGGAACATTCTGTCCACAGAAGTCTTATTAAAGAGGTTAGAGCATCCTGCTAATTAGGAAAAACTAATTAGGCAGATTGCGCCTGTAACCAGAATTTTATATTTTAATGGATTTTGAAATGTGGTATACTCATTTTTCCTATTGTAAAATGCACTTTCCTTTTAAATGTCTGGAAATGGTCTTCTTGAGGAAATTATGTACCGACAATAAGAAAGCAGTAATATTTTAATTTTTTGAATTCATTAAATAAACCGTAGCAGAGTATACGCTATAAAATTGATGAAATCATTAAGCTGCAGCAGCTCCTTACTGTTTTGTTACCTTCCTTTTGGAAAAGTTGGATTAAGTTGGTATGAAAAAACAATCTAGTTTGTGCTTGTGTTAAAATTAGGCTTAGATGGTACACAAAGTTCACAAATTACTTTTTGGCTACTTCAAGCTCAAATGCATTGGCCACTGTTCCACTGGGGCTTGGGAAGTTTTATTGTGTTTAAAGCTGGATCCAACCCATTTGCGAATGCTATTGCAGCATTGCTACACACTTTTAGTCTCAAAGGTGAAAATTAAGTCCATTTTCAGTTTGGGGAAGGACCTGAAGGCAAAACTATGAGGATTGGGTGGGTTTTCATGGTTCGCATCTTAATTCCTGGTAGGTACAAATGACCCAACGCGGAGGCTTTGTCTTTTTTACAAGGTTCCATGTGGAAAGCAAAGGATGTTTGTGGCTGAGGATAAAAAGTCTGATTTGAGGTACACTTAAAAATATGTATATTTAAGATTTCTCCTTAATGTCTACTTCTGAAGTTTGGTTTGTTTGTTGTCTTCTTTTTTCAGCTATGCTGTGCTACAAACTTTAATTAGTCTTAACCTTTTTTCAGGCTTGTCATTCCGCATTTTGCAAAATGCTTTGGCTTGTGGAGAAGCCGCGTAGCCGGGAGCTGCGGGCAGTGACCTGCAGTCTGTCTCAGGACCATCCTCTGAGATGTAATTCAAGATACAGATGTTGAAATCGGTGAGACGAGGTTGGCGGCCATCTGGAAGGCGGCCATCTGCTCCTTCCTGCAGAAGCACAGAGCGATGCGTCTGGAGGTCCCTGCCCCTTCTTGTCACAACCCCAGTCAAGATGATTCAGGGTTGAGTCTTTGAAGCCTGATTTGTGAATGTCAGGCTGCCAAGGACTCGGCACTTAGTGATGAAAGGGAAAAATGGACAAATACCTCTAGACATGTAAGATTTAGAAATAAGCTGTATAAAGGGACCTTTTTGCAGCCTTTCTGTACTTAAAAGGGGCCTATGAGAAAGGTGGGGACAGACTTTTTAGCAGGGTCTGCTACAACAGAACAAGGGGTGATGGTTTTAAACTAAAGGAGGGAGATTCAGGCTGGACATAAGGAAGAAAATTTTTACACTGAGGGTGGTGAGAGCCTGGCCCAGGTTGGCCAGAGAGGTGGTGGCTGAACCATCCCTGGAGACATCCCAGGCCAGGCTGGACGGGGCTCTGAGCAACCTGAGCTGGTGAAGATGTCCCTGCTCATGGCAGGGGGGGCACTGGATGAGTTTTGAAGGTCCCTTCAACCCAAACTATTCTATGAAAGGGACTTCAGTAAAGCACTCAGGCTTAAAATCATATAGCTCAGGTCTAGAAATGTGCAAGAAGAATCACAGAATCCCAGAATGTCAGGGATTGGAAGGGACCTGGAAAGCTCATCCAGTGCAATCCCCTCATGGAGCAGGAACACCCAGATGAGGTTACACAGGAAGGTGTCCAGGCGGGTTGGAATGTCTGCACAGAAGGAGACTCCACAACCCCCCTGGGCAGCCTGTTCCAGGCTCTGCCACCCTCACCATGAAGAAGTTTCTTCTCGTATTTAAGTGGAACCTCTTGTGTTCCAGTTTGAACCCATTACCCCTTGTCCTATCATTGGTTGTCACCGAGAAGAGCCTGGCTCCATCCTCCTGACACTCCCCCTTTCCATATTGATCCCCATGAATGAGTCCCCCCTCAGTGTCCTCTTGTCCAGCTCCAGAGCCCCAGCTCCCTCAGCCTTTCCTCACACAGGAGATGCTCCACTCCCTTCAGCATCTTTGTTGCCCTACGCTGGAAACCACATAGCAAAGAGAGTTGCAGCTTGCTATGCTAAGTCGTAGAAAATGGGCAATAATGCCCCATCAGGGCATGGGCTTTGTTAATTATTTTGTTAACACACTGGGAAATATGTGCAGGAAATATGTAGTTTGTACTGCGTGAAAGCAGAACTGTGAGTACAAGGGCTGGAGGATGTACTAATTAGTTCTGATCCACTTAAAGGAAAACCTTCCTACCTCCAGTCTTAGAAGGCTGAAAAGAAGTCAGAATTATTGCAAAGACTTGTTTCTGTGCTGTCAGCCTCCAGCACCACGAGACCTTCTGTATTTTCTGGTGTGTCAGCTCTGGCTTTGGTGACTCAGATTTGAGTTGAGCATCTGTGATGACTTGTAGATTCACTCCCTTCCATGCTCCTGCCATTTAGTCTTCAACCTGAAATCTGGGACTACCACCAACCAGACGAGTCTGGGTAGTTAGCGTGATGTCATGTCTCTCAAGCAGTTTATGGAACAAGGGTGAAATTTATGGCAATAAATATTTTAGATGGTTTTTGTTTCGCTTCCTAAGGAGAAGAATTTCCTTAGGTGAGAGGTTAGTTTGCAAGCGACTCTGCTTTATGATGTACCGATGGTTTTAGTACATAGGAAGCTTCTCTTCCTTTGGTGTCATAGGTTGAAATTGATACTTGCACTTAATAGCTTTGCAGATTCTTGTTTAATTACTGGTCATTCTTCTGAAGTGGGTGACTCATTTAGCCTTCAGCAATCAGAGGTGTTCTTGGCCCTTTCTTTAACTCTACACATACGTATTTTTGCTCCCAAGAGCCACAATTATGCCTGTTTTTTTCTCTTCCATGTCTCATTTCCAAGGATAATATAGAAAAAGGGATCTGAGAGGGGTATGAAATGAGAAAAGGGGGATAGTGAACAAACTTGCGTTGATCCAGGTGGCTGTTGGTGCGCATGTGAACTCTGCCCGTTCAGTTCTTGCCTGGCAGGACGTGCTTGCCTCTGTCTTATGGGTTGTGCTATTATTAATACTGTTGCTGCTATTAATACATTACTATAATACATCCATAATTTATTGTATCTAGAAGTCTGTACTTCTATATTGATATTTCTAATTAGGAAGCTAGTTAATTCTGACGGTGAGATAGCATTTCAGATGATACAGGTATGTTGCTTTGGTAGTATTTGGTCTTCATTGAGAAATCTGTATGAAAAAAAATCATCATTTCTTTTTGATTGCCAACATATTCGGAGTGAGAAGTGACTTCTCTTCCTTCTGCCCCAGCTCTGCGCCCACACCCTCTGGATTTTTCATGCTGTGTCCTTGCTGCAGACTCCAGGTTAGTTTGTCTTGGCTTTCCACACCCCTTAAATTTCTATGTTTTACCATGTTCTTTTAAACTATTTCTGGTTTAACTTTCACCGGCTTTTCTTCCTGATATTTCAGGCTGTGACATTGCACGTGTCCTGGTAGAGGCCTGTTGCAGAAATATAGGCTTTGAATTCACCAGCAGACAGGCATTTCTATATCAAGAGCCAGCACTCGGTCTTGTTGCATTGAGATCTAAATAAATTTGCATTGATCTCAAGAAATGTGGATGTTTTGAACCTTGACTTCCTAATGCTTCACAGTCGGGTGTTGTTTTTGTCAAGCAGGATGACAGTAGTAAGACCATGAGCTGATTACTCCCTGTATTAGATAATAATTTCTTAATGTGGGAGGGATATTAAGAGGAAAAGATGTGAGCGCTCTTGGAAGACTCTTTATGGAATAAGGCTTATGCATCCCTGTAAATAGGATGCACGTTCCCTTTCGTGCTGAGTCAGACACAGCTTAGCTCTTGCAGGACAAATGTGCCAACAGCCAGGACAAAAGTCAAGATGGTCTTAGAAAACACTGGCAAAACATATGGTGACTCTTCTATCTTTAAAAATTGTCATTATTCCCGTGATGCGTTGTCACCCTTGGATTTTAGGTGGAGTTTGATTAAAGACCAGCCCTGGTTCTGTCTAGAAGTGTCTCTGTGAAGTGCTTGTTGTTTCCACACCTCATGTGTTTGTCTTAATGATGTGCAGGTGGCAAATGATTATGAGTTTGACTTAAAGTTTAAAAACCTGCAGATGTTTTGAGTATCTACGGGAGGCAAAGGATGAAGAGGCTGTTGGGATGATGAGCAGGAGCTCAGGAGGGTTGTTGGGTGTCCTGCTGCTGGAAAGCCAATCCATCAATGGGCAATGAAATTGGGTTCTTCTTCAGGGCAACCTGGATCATCTTTAGAAATGGAATGCCTGTTTTTCAATGAAAAGACAGTTCATTTGACTGATGGTTTCTTTTCCTCCACCAATGACATTTGAAAAAGAAACCAGGGGGTTTTGGGATGGTTTGTCGAAGTCTCTTCCATAATGTGGAAATAGGGTTTTATTAATTGGAGTTATCTCTGTAAGGTGGGATGTAGGAAAAATATTTTCTTGGTGTTTATTTTTTGTTTGGCTGGGATTGTTTTAGAAAAGCTTCTTCTGGTTTATGTGACTAAATGCACAAGAAGATGCTGCAAGTCTAGTTTGTATTTTATGGAGTGCTCTGGAGTTATAATAACCCAGGGGGTGGTTGCGAGAGGGACGGTTATAGTAGGAAGAATAGTAATGATTTCATTTTTTTTTCTAGAGTGCTGAATTGGATTTGTGTGAACTTTTTAGGAGATTAAGGTTGATCTGCAATAGTATATATAGTATAGTATATAGTGTCAACAGTTTTGTTCTTCTAATTTCAATCACTAGACTTTAACAACTCTCCTGTCACTCCCAGCAGCTTCTCATAGAAACGTTTCCCCCCAGTTCAATATTTTTAAGATGTTTTAATTATGGAAGTCCTCAAAATTAAGATTATTTTTTTTTTCCCGTATGAGTTTGTGTTTTACCCGAGTGGCACTTGCCCATTTTGGATTATTTTCTGCCTTGGAATATGACGTGATTTCTTGTTCAAGTGAATGCCAAGCTGATGTATGACACGCTTGAGATGGCATTGAGCAGAGCACAGTTGCAGAATTGCAGTGCTAATTCTCCTTTTACATCTCAAACTTGCAAAATCCTAAAGAAGGAGGTGAAAACACAACAAAAACCAACCAAGAAAAACAAACAACAAAAAAAGGATTAAAAAAAGCAAACAAACTATAACGGGCAACTGAAGAAAAGCATGAGGGGAAACCTTGAAAAATTACAGAGAAATTTCCATAACAGATACACTCGTAATGCTGGTTTAATAATGATTTCCTGTCATGAAGTATTTTTATCATTTGCCGGCTCTCTGACGTGGCATTCTATTGAACGTTTTTGAGAGCCATGTTTTAATCAGATTAAGCTCGAGGAAACCGATAGGTATCTGTTTGGCTCACGACTTCTGCTTCTGTTTCTCATTTAGTCACAAGACTATTGTTGCTGGAATCTTTTAAACCCCCTTTTGCTTCCACTTGCGGCCGCTCACGGTGTGCGAGCCCCGAGCTTTCGTGCCAGGGATTTTCATGATATACGTGCATTATGGAATTATTTTGCAAATTAAAGAAGACCGATACAAACTGTGTCTTTTCCTCATGTGATTAAATAGCTAAAAATAGCTGCCTATTTTTAGGTTCGAGCGTAGCGATGTTTCTTAGGAACAAAGTGTGCTAGGAAAGGCTGATCGTGAATAGTTGTACTTATGTGAAACAAAAATGCTTAATAAACCCGTGGACGTTCTTGCATCATTTTATATACTTTGCAACACTAATCACACTTCCCATGCAAGAGATATACTGAAAACACAGTATAAATACTTTTTTTAGCTTCGATATATTTGTGTTCTTTGGTCCTTTTATTTAAAGACAGCAGAAAAGTTTGTAGGCAAAATGCTTCTTTATGTTTTCTGATATTCTGCCTGTCCTGCAAATTTGGGAAATGACCGAAATAATTTAAAAAAGCTACGTAATATTTGAGATTATTAGTTTTGCTTGGATATGAGTGAACTTAGCACCTCATTCAGTGGTCTCAGCATCTTGGAGCGTGGGGGAGGACCAGCAAACCAGGTTTTTAAATAGCTCCGTCTATACATGTTTACGTAATTTCCAGAGCAAAAAGCATGTATTAAATTTCTAATGACCTCTTCTGTCTAGTGCAAATACGGAGCTTTGCCCGCACAGCAGAGACGATATTCAACAGCTTGGTTTGCATCGGATCTTCATTCGGAGGGTTATTTATTTGGTTGTCGTGCCAGCAAACTGCAAGCCTCGGAATTAATAAAGGTTATTAGTTGCTTTCCATAATAAAATTAGCTGACCTTTAAATAGGAGCATTATACAGGCGATCTCTAAGTGGAAAAATGACAGAATGCATTTTTAATATGGTAGCCATCTCGATTACTAAATTTCACAGTCACAATATAGAAAGTACATGTCGTGACGAAATGTTGCTCTTGAGTGTATATTCGCAGACAACAATGGAATTTTTTGTATCCAAGACAGAATTTAACCCCTCAGGTCACAGTTTCTGCCACTTCTTGTATTCGGTTACACTCGAACGATACAGAAAAATGAAGACGCAACTTGGTTTTCTGATAAGGAACGTCCTTTGGAAGCGACGGCGGTGGGAGTGTTCTGTGGGTTTTATTAAGCCTGGTGATCTGCGGATTCCATGAGTGCTCGAACGGGCTCGGGTCGCTCTCAGGGATATGTGATGTACGCAGTTCACTGCTTCACCGTGCTATCGTTTATTCCAAATTCATTAATCTGGATTTATCAACCATTTTAAAGAGCGGCTTGCTGTAAAATACAATATTGCACGTGAAATTTCTACGCACACCTTTTGCTTTTAGGTTGGAAACAGGATGCAACTCATTTCCAAACTAGCTATTCAAGCAAAATTTCTTCATTGTTTTTCTTGCGCTGTCGCGGAGTTTGTACCAGATAACGACATTATTAATTTTGCCGTTATCTAGAAATGATCCTATAAAGGCTTTAATGCAAACTCTGTGCTTTTATTGTTGTTTTTGAAACTTTGAAAATACACGCAATGATGATATTGTGGCTTGGATTTGAGCTGAACTCCAGTTCAGCAGCACAAGCAAGCCTGTAGTTTTTCAGATTTTGACTGGGTCTTATAACATTTGTTGAAATCCTTACAAGATATTCATCTATTTGTAGCATCATATAGGTCTGTCTCCCCATCTGTCTCTGTTTTTCATGACGAGGCTCTGGTACATTTTTTTTCCCACTTTAGTACTTATTCATTGAAACCCACTGTAATGCCGTTGCTGTCGTAGTTATTTGTCCAACAGCTTTTATTGATCATTTGTGATAAAATACAAGATTTCTTCACAGGGAGAAATTTTAACCAGCAATGAGTGAATTTGGTTTAATTAGATTTAGTTTTATACGATAGAAGTAATGTAATGAGAAGCCTTTTATGTACTATTAAATAAATAGCGTAATGTGGTTCCAGAATAGAAGGAACGCTGAAAAAAATATATATTCTTGCCGAATTATTTTCTGCTCAGCCATATTTATTAATGAATTCCTACAACTTTTATATTTTAAAAGGTTCAGATTCCCTCCAAATAAATCCTGATTTAACAGGATATCCCTGAGACTTTCCCCACACCCCCCTCCCAGTATTGGCAGCCTGACTCAAATAGGCTCATCTGGTTTAACTAAAGATCTTTGCGTTACTTGGCGGTGGTTTCTTTTGTACGTGGTGCTTCGAGCTCATTGAAGCTCCAGCGGTCCAGGAAATGCAAATCATGCAAATCATCCTCGCGCTGACGATGTACAGTGGCGTGATGGAGCCGCGGTACGTATGGCTCGTGGGCCGACCACATGAAAGCAAAGCGTTTAAAGACCAGATGAGCCCAAGCTGGCTTAAGTTAGACTTATGTGTGAGCTTCAAAGCTTGGAGAATAGCATCCCTTTTTAAAAATAAATTTATTTTATTAATAACACCTGCGCCGCCGAGTTCTTAAACGGTGAGAACATGTATAGATGGACGTTACGTTAAATATATTTAAATCAGAAGGGCAAAATTATGTTGTTTGGGGTTTTTTTTGTGGAAGTTCAGGTGGAAATAGAACCGCGGTCTAATGCGCTGCAAAAAAAGCCCAGTTTGTGTTTGTTGCACATAAAAGCCCAACTTTTCTCTGTCTTTCAGGTAAAAGTGAAAATAAATGGGAGATAAAAGGGGATTTTGCCGGTGCAGAGGGTTAAGAAGAGGCTTTCTGTGAGTGCTTGTGAGTGGGGAGAAGAGGGAGGTTGAGTGCTGGCTGCTGCAAATTTCTCGGTAATTCAGGGAAATCCTGCCTTTTTTATATGTTTTAATACTTCTGAAGAACTCATTCGATCGTTTTGGGTCTGAGCTCTCGTTGCCTTGTGTAACTCTGAACCTCAAAGGTGAGGTGGTTGGGATTGCAGCTGGGGGAGCACCCCAGAATTCACCCGATGACTCGTGTGAGATGGCCGTGCAAAAACCACCTGCAAAACTTCAGGTCATGGGTAAAAATCACTAATAGAATAATAAGCATTTTTTGTATGAAACTTGCCGTAAAAGAGCAGCATTTAGTGTATTTTTAAAGACATGATTGTCTCTTGCCACGGGTGATACTCAACATGGGTGGCTCTCTTGCTTCTAGTAGGAGTCTTATTTCTAAGGAGGTTTGTTTTTTCTTACAGCCCTCATTCGCTTTTCTTTGGTGTTTTGATGTTTTTAAAAGTTGAGATTCATTCAAATAACGTAACGTGACACAAAGCTGGAAAATGTCATTCTTGAGCCGTTTCTGTGTAATCTTGTTTAATTTTTCCTTGAAACAGTAGCCCTGAGGAGGTCGACGGAGGGACCGGTCAGGATGCTGCTCTGTATCACCCTGATAGATGTAATTTGGCTTTGATATTCTTTCCTAGTTCACTACTCCTCCTTCTTTTGGTACTTTCTACCACTATCTGTAGTGATTTATCCACACACAGGAGGAAGGAAGAAATTAAGTTTTTATACTGATTTTTTTCTTTCCCATCAAGTCAATCATAGAATGTCCTGAGTTGGAGGGACCCACAAGGATCATCAAGTCCAACTCGTGTCCCTGCACAGGACAACCCCACAGGTCACACCGTTTGTCTGAGGGGTTCTGTGTCAAATGCATATTTGTTTTGAAAATCACTAATTACATTCCTTTCTTTATTATCATATATGAAGAGGAGCTTGCGGAGGAGGTTGGGTTCAGTTGATGCCTGAATAGTTAAGTTCCTTCCTTCTGTGTGATTTGTTTGTTCATCTCTTAAGAAATAAAGGTGAGGGAGGGGATGGCATCCTGAAAATCATCACAAGATGCTGGGGAAAGGAACATGCTAAATAAATACTGTTTTCCTAAGCCAGTTTGTAGTCATCCCTTATGGGGAATATTCATGAGACTTCTCCTGGGCATTCGTTTATACGTCCAGCACACACTTGATATTTTAGCAGAAGCAGGAATTTAAATCATAGATAATATTAAATTATCTTTTATGCTCAGTGCAAGAAATGCCGAGATGCGGGAGCGCACAGAGAAAGCAGAAAAGAAATCTTACTGCTGGTATCTATAATAATTTAATGTAATTTAATATCCATTTCAGCGTTTGACAGGAAGTAAAGATTACTTAAATATTTGTCCCTGCGAACACAGGGCCGTGTAAAGATCTTTGACTTTTAAAGTTAATTTGTTTCTTCCAACAACATATAGAGATATATACAGAAAATTAATCCCATATGATCGTACAGCTACCAGTGCTCCAGAACTTTTTTGGGCGTAATTTCCAAAGAACATCGCAGGTCATGTTGACAAACAGCTTGGCTAAAGTTTCCTTTTCTGGAGCCCTGGAAGGTTTTATGTTTAGTCCAAGGGCATCGCTGGAAAAAATTGGTTTATTTGGAGACTTTGACCCAAAGCGTTTCCCTTTGCTTGGTTTTTGCAGGTGGGAAAGCCTGTCACCAGCCACCTCAATCAGACCTTTTAGCATTCTGTGCCGATTGATGCACAGTCTTTTCCTAGTAACAAATTCAGTATGTGTCATATATCTGAGTGTGTGCATGTGCACAAGCATAGATGTGTATATAGGTACTATCTGTGCTGGAAAATATACCTAAAAATAATAGATCGCCATATACAGTCTCAAAAAGATGATATTTTATTTTGGGGACACCTGTGAGGTACTGTGGTGAGTAGGGTCCGTGTGTATGTAAACAGTGACGTGATTAAATAGGAGCTGATTGAATCACTACATTGTGACACTGATCGTCAGCTCTGGCCTGGGCTCCTGATAAGGCCTTGATAAAATTCAGCCTCAGTTTCTTAACTTAATGGTTAGAAAACACCTAGTGTATTATTCTGACTCTTTTACATACAGCTTCAACCCCTCAGGTGTGTATTTCACCTGGGGAATGATGGACGTTCAGCACTGGATGCTTTATTTAATGATGACGGGAATTCAGAAGTTTTAGGGTACCGTAGTTGCGTGTTGGATGTGTTGGGAAAATATACCTTGTAAACTCTCTGGAAGCGTTATTATTAGTTTATTATCCTCTTAGTGGATTTTTCCATGTGGTGAAAAGTTCACAGTACCGCAGTGTTGGGGCTCAGTTTATTGGGGAGTGCATCTGCGTTGTACAAATTGACTTTAAGGTGGCTGTTAATGACACATGTAGTTGCCAAACTCCCAACCAGGAGCTGGAGAAGAAATATGGGCAAAAGGCTTCAGCTTCAGAACCGTCAGGTTCCCTCACAAGTTTAAAATAGTCTCTTTTTCTTTGAATTGTCTCCTATATGTCTCTGTTCTTGTGTTGGTCCCCAACGTCCCGTGTCACGAGCTCCAAAGCCGAGCCCCATTTATTCCTTTTCTTTCACTGGTGGCATTATAATTAAAAACCTATTGTGCTAACACATGAAATAAAATGATAGGACATCAACACAGATCACACTTAAAATCATGTTATGTAACTGGAAGTAAAACAGCTTATGGTGTGTGCCAGGCGTGATGCAAGTTTTATTTAAGAAATATATGACTGAAGGGTTACATTTGATCCAAATGCTCCCCTTTGTGATCTTTAGCCATGTTTGTAGAGAAACCCCTCTTAAAGCACTTAGAGCTTAATTTGGAACAGACAAAACAATTATTTTTTGAAAGTCTGCTGAAATATGTTTGGCAGCTTTTGGATATAGGGGAGTGTTTGCCTCACTCTTTGAAATCTCACTTCAATCGGTCAGCCAGCCAGCGCGGTGTAATCATTCAAATCTGGTAGCGAGGGTGGGCTTTGCTGAGTTTAAAAATGCTCTAAAAAGGAAGTTTAGTGACTGAAAATAGCGTGTAATTCACGAACACTCAATTTTCCCTTATTGATATGCTTTGGAATATTGGTCTGTCTGCTGTCCCCATGGTTTTGGTGAAGTGCTGGTTGATAAATATCTCAATGTAGAATTTAGAGCTTTGATCCCTCAGTACCTACCAGTAAGTGGGGCTCTTCCTCATCCTCTGTTTTTGTGGTTTTGGTGACTGAGCATCATGTTCTACCTGCAAGAGATGCTGGATGAGAAGCTTCAAATGTCCAATGAGATGCTGGTCATGGTCACCATGGCTGGTGAGCAGCTTGTGTTGTCCCATGGTAATATTTGAGAAATAGTTATATTTGTTTTTGACCTAAATAGCCACTACTCTACTGGAGACTTCTGTTATGCTGTGACAGCATCTCTTCTAATGGCACTTTATCATTTAGTTCATTACATAGATATTAGATATACAGGTCTGGAGGCTCTTAAGGATCAAATAGTCTCATTTTAATTTCTTAGGGAACCAAAGTGGCGCTTTATCTTCTATAAGTATAAATTATATACGTGTCTGTTTCTTGTAGGAAGAGAAGGAAGCAGATTGACACTCTGCGATGTGGTTTTATAGTTGAACTATTGCGTGAAGACAGAGCAGAAACATTTAAATTGTGGTTCTGATTCTCACTTTGCTGATCACATTGAATAATCTGCTCCGCTTATATTACAGCAGGGAAGTTGCTACTGTGTCACAGACACAAATGTTATACAAGTGTGAAGGGCAGTTGGGAGAAATAAATAATAATATAAATATAATTTTTTATTATATTTGAGATACTTTTTTTATATAGGTATATGGAGGACTATGCACTTTGCGAATACATATTAAAATCACCAAGTTATTCCTAATGTTCTGTAGTGCTGCCTGCTCCTGACAAACATCTGATACGGATCATATGCCTCTAAAAAGAGAAGTTCCTCGAGCAAAATATCCTCATGAAAACAGGTTGGAGATACATTCTCTCGCTCGCTCTCACTCGCATGTTACATTTTGGCACGTCGTGGAAGCAGGTAGCATATCTACTACCTGCTGTTGAAAGTGTTGAAGATACTGAATTATTTATTCCATCTTCTGCACTATCCAAACTCGTTTTGGGTAGTTTGACACATCTCGGTCTTCCATATGGATACTTCATGGTGACAGAGTTGCCAGCTGCTCAGGTTTTATGACAGTCTGAGTTTTTTCGAGGACTGTATTAGTTTTCTGGGAAGTATCCTGCTTTTTTCCATTTGTAGGCAGTAGTTGTGCCTTGGGTTGATGCTCTGGAGTGGGAAAAATTAGCTAAGAGCTTCCATAACAATATTTTTTAAAGGACTTGCTGTTTATAGTGATTAAATCAGAGCCATGGGATATAAGAAAAATGTGAAATCCACTCGCTAAGAAAACTAAGTTCCTTTTAGCGATAGTGTTTGGTTATCAAGGTGCACAAAGCTGCATTCAAAACAGTCTGAAATCCTTTGGAAAGCTGGGTTTTCAGAGCACTGGAAATGCGAAACTAAGCGTTCTGCCAAGACCCTGCTCATCTGCCCTGTGATTGTGCAAAGTGAGCGGGGCTTCTGCGCTTTTAAAACATCAAATGCGGAAAATGGGGAGATGTGAGTTCACCAAAAGATTTTAAAATAAAGTCAGCCATTGTTTTACTTTGCCGTTCATCCATTTGAGAATCTGTTAAAATACATTTTTGAAGGGAAGCTCTCACTATTTGGGTCAATCTGTGCTGCACTGTGCTCGCTTCCCCTTCAATAGCATAAATCAACCTCACTTGCAGCGAGGTCCATCTACCCGTGACCTTGACCGTCACTTCTGTGTCATCCTCGATCCAAACTGACACCAGGGGATGTGAGGTTACGGTCCTCAAAGCTCGTTTCATATTTGCTACTGAATGGTCATGTTGTTCTGTGGAGTCTTATGACTTCTCCACGTTGCTACAACCTCTTGGGCATCTTGTGGTTTTCGTGCCAGTCATTTGACATGGTTGGTTTTTTTTCTCCAGAGTTGGGCAGATCAGCTACGCAATGAAATGAATTTGCGAACTTTAAAACAATCTATAACACTATTTAATCTTTACCTAATGTAGCAGAACGTCAGTTTTACAAGTTGTGTTGAAAAATACATCTTTTCACTGTGTATTACTGCATCCTATATGATTACCCTTGGTGAATTCGTTGCCTTCAGACACTGTCCTTTCTTTTCTTGTCTGTCTTTCTGTCTGTCTTGCTGCCTCCCTTCTTGTTTCTCCTTTCATTTTCTTGCTCGATCGCAGCACATATTTGAGCAGAATGAGTCCGTACGTCTCTCATAGACCATCCAGCAATGGCTACTTTTCACTAGTTGCCTATTGATTTACTCATGCTCTGCTCTAATCAGGTGCCTTTGCTTCATTATTTAATGCTGGGGCTGTGAAATCTGAGTGAGGAAGATGATGTGGAATCGAGGTTTTCTCCTTCCCCCCATCACCATATAGCTGCTTGGTCTCGACCTCTCCCTTTGTGGAAACAGGGAGGATGATGTAGCCCATGGTGAACAATCTGGCCACTAAAGTGAAAATGTGCATCTGTCAGTAATTAATTGAAACCAAATTTAATTACAAATCAGGAGAAAAAAAAATATAGAGTACCACACGCTTAATAAAATTCAAAAAGCTTCAGTGTCGTTGCCTAAAAAACAAAGTAATCCAAACAAAATACTCCCCTCTCAAATGCCTGGAAGTCTTGTGAGATTTTCTTTCAAGCTTACTGCTTGACATTAAATAGAAAAGTAGTTCTGATTAACTATTGTCACATCCTTCTTGGTATCTTTTGAGTTAAGGGTCAACAAAAATAGTGGTAGGTGTTTAAGGCTGGTTCTGAACCTGTTGTGTCAGCTGGGGATCTGGCCCCCAAATTGGATTCAGAGATTTGATTGTATGTAAATATCCTGATCAGCTGGTTGAAATAAAGATTCAGAGGGATAGGGAGGAATTGAGAGAGAACCCATATAATTTACAAATTAATTAATACATTTATGTAACCTCTTGAATGTTTTAAAGGTGAGAAGTTTGCATTTTTTTTCAGCTTCAGCCCCATTCTGGTTTTGTGGGATGACATCTGCGGGGTCAGCAGGTTGAGACGGGGGGTTCTCAAAACCTCTACCTGAGGTCCTAACAGAGGTCCCGAAATCTGGGTGGTGGGAGGAGACACAGGGAAAGGTGGGATGTGGATGGAAGGGCTGGAAACGCGCCCCCCCCCTGGACTCCAGCTGTGTCGAGTAGATGTGCGTGCAGAGATTTCATGTTTTTTGGGGGTATGGTATATATTATATAAAGAAGGGGAAAATGTGTTTGATTTCTGGGCAGTAAATCCTTTTGGAAGAATGTAACTAAGGTCTGTCAAAGTAGGAACAAGAATGTGTAACCTCATCTGGGTGTTCCTGCTCCAGTAGGGGGATTGGACTGGATGAGCTTTCGAGGTCCCTTCCAACCCTTGACATTCTGATTCTGTAATTTAGACAATAGTGTGAAATAACATACTATAAAATGAGGGAGGGTGTATTTTTAAATAAAAATATTAAAAAGCGATTGGCATTATGAGTTCAAACAAGATATTAATTTCTGCTGTATTTTAGTATACAAGACAAACCCCAAATCTGAAACCGTTGAACTAGTAGCGGCCATGAATATTTATCTCTGTGTACTCTACGTACAGATAGTAATTACAGCAAGAGGAAAAAAGGTTTTTCTTCACAATTAATATTTGTAAACGTTTATGAAAGTACATAACAAATAAATAAGACAAACACATGGCCTAATTAAGATGAAAGGCATGACAACCCTTGTGATTTGTTCTGAAAAATAAAGAATGTTAAAAAGTAAGACTTAATTATTTCTGTAAACATTCCAAATTATGCTCTATCTAGAAAAGCTTAATTTATGAGATATATATTATAATATGTATAAGATTTTTTGACATTTGTACATTCCATGTCAAAAAAATTATTGTTAATTTATTATTTATTATACAGGATGCTGTTGTATATTATCACTTATTAGTATTTATTGTTCAGAAATTCAGAGTCATCTATTGTTTAATGGGAAATGGAAAAGCATTTTATAGCTGTTTGCAATTCGTGCATTCTTGGTCTAGTGATAAAAATGCAATATAAAAATATGTGTAATAATAAATGAAAACAACTGATCTGTTTAACATTTCAGGCATTAATAACACTATTTGATATGCAGTTTACATATGAAAAATAACTTAAAGCCAAATCCATGGACTTGTCTGAACTGCTGGGGTGAAACCAAGGCAACTGTCTGATGGAGGAACCAAAGCCCTCGGGTTTGATCTTGAGGAGCTTGAAGACACCGCGGTCTTTGAAGCCTTTGTTTCCCAAGATGGATGTGTTTGTGGTCACGTCTTCAGGTTGGACCCCATGATCCTTGTGGGTCCCTTCAAACTCAGGGCATTCTGTTTCTTTGCCTTTTCCTTGTTCTGTATTTCTGTGATGCTTAAGGAGGCAACATAAAGTGTTCTTCAGGACCTCTTATCGCAACTGTTCTTGCCTTCTCCAGAAGGATGAGCTGCCCCTCATCTCAGTTCTTGTGCTTCCTCTGAGCTCCTCCTACTTGCTGTACAATTTTGGTTGGTTTCTGATCAGCCGGAGAAAATGCAGCCGTCAGCAGAGGTGTCACCATGATCTGTGTTTTAGGGTTGGCGATGATTTGTTGGGTCGCAGTGGCTTTGTGGTCTCCCTGGCTTCACCGTGCTGGCTGCACAAGAACCGTGCCCAGAACAAAATGGGGTAAAACTCTGAGGTTTGGAGTCTCTCTGTTGTACAATTGCCTCCCAATTGAAATTTCATGAAAAATAAATGTATTTGTAGGTGCGGTATAATTTGGAGCTCTGCGAGAACAAAGCGGTCAATACTTTGTGAGGAGCACGGTGGGATTTGATGCCTCCAAGTGCTCAAGGTTTTGATTCTAGATTGGCGCAAAGACAGATCTTCCAACTTCACATTCCAGAATGATGGAGGAACATGAATTCAGTCAGTGCCATCTAATGAACAGTGGTTTTCTTCGTGCCCATTTCCCTTAAAAGGCTCTTATTTGTAGCAACATCTGAATCTAACTGTTTTATTGTATAGCAAATGAAGAGTGCTCGTACCTCTTTTCTGAACTGCCAAATCTACAATCTTAAACTCAGACAGAATATTCCAGTACAAATCAGGTGCTCTTTTAAACTCGCTTTGTGCCATAAGCCTGGTCAGTTGGAGAGTTCAGCTTCCATATCTATAGATACATAAATATGTCCTGTGTGGTCTCCCAAGGGGAAGGCAAAATGTGGTTTTAGTTAAGTTGCACGGGGGTTTAATTGAAAGATTTAGGGCAATGTCACGGTTACATGACACAAAGATTTATAAAGCAAAATAAAAATACTTTAACACCTTTACTTTTATAATTTGCTCGATATAAATGGAAACCTATATTAGTCATTTTTGTCTGCTGGTAATTAAAACCAGTAAAGGTTCTTATATTTTACAGCTTCGGTGTAAAATAATGGGGAAGACAATTCAAAGGTCATTCTCGGGACGGATCGCGGCTCAGCTTCCCTCCCATGAATATTTGTATGAATTAAGCACTCGCTTAACTTAATTCACATAAGTAGTTTCCTCAGAAGTCGGAAGGACTATTAAGTGATTCAGATTAAGCTCAAGCTTAGTGTAAGAGCAGAGCTTGTGCGGGTGGTGGCCCTGAAATTTGGCCAAGCTCCAAGGCAAGGATGCTCCTGCCTGTGCGATGGTCCCGCTCTGCACGAGAAGGTCATTTGCAACATAGGGAAATACGTGGGGATATTTCAAAGGGAAAAACCAGGGCAGTCGTGCTAGAAATCTGACCTTCAACGCAGGTTTTGTGGCGTTCTGCATAATATCGGAGAATACTCTGTGTGTGTGTTATGTGTTGTAGCGTTGATGGGTCTAGATAATATCATAATAGCGGTTGAAATATGGAGGGTTTTGTGAGATGGTAAGTTAATGATGTAGCTGTTAATTTGAATTTAGCAGACGTTTTAAATATAGGTTTCTCTTACAGAGACAAAAGTTGCAATTTAAAGCTCTTTGGTGGTCTAAAAACAGCTTAATTCTCTAGTAGCATGGTAATAAGTACTAATCCAGCTTATACAGTGATTGTAGTATGTCATGTTTGTGAAAGATTGCCTAACTCTGCTTTCTCTGGGTTTTATGTTAATTTTTTTAAATTAAACATAAAACCTTATAACATCTTTATGCTGAGATAAACTGTTCAATTTAACTTGTGCTCAAGCAGCAGCTGTCAGGAATTATCATGTTTCGAGCGTTCTTGCCATCACCTTGTGTCTCCACCTCCCGGATACACTCCGCGGGATGATAAAACTCACCTTGTTAGGATTTATTACTTAAATAATAACCTGAGGTAAAATGAGAGTTGATGTCACACGGAATGACAACTGACATATATTTATGTCGCACGTTACATTATAATAAACTTTCCTTCCTTCCCCCTGTAATAGGTGTTAAGTGGGAATACGCTCCAGCGTATCCTCCAGTGCCCTGCGTGAGTCCATTAGCCACGAACGTGGCTGCTCTGTGGGCATGTTCGGGGGACTCGGGCTGTCAGGTGCTATTTAAGCTTCTAATGCCAGAGAAATTGGTTATCGTTGGGTAGTTAGCAGCTTTACCAGCAGTAAAGAAGCAAGTATGTAAGAGCGTCTCGTATTTGTTGGGTTAAATTTGGGAAATGCTGTGAAGTATTCATGACAGGTTTCTCTTGACGCTGGGCTGGGCGGTGATAAACAATCTGCTTGTTCATTGAGCCTTATCCCTTCCCATTTACAGTGGAGAAAGTTGGGGTTTACCTCTTGCTTTCCAACTTTTTGGCCTTTTTTGCCTTACTAGAAACCAACCTCCCGCTCCCTCTAATGATGCTGTTGAATTCCTCTGGTCCTGCAAACATTATTTTCCTTTCCTATGGGTATAACCATCTTTTTTCATATTCCTCTCCTAATTATTCATTTGTCCTTCTGAGCAAGTTCAGATATTTCAGACCTACACGGTTTTGTCCATGTTTAAATCTTGGATCTCATTTCTCCTTGTATTCCCTGTTGCCCTTTCCTCTCTGTCATCACATTAACCTGGGCATCCCCACTCTTTTCTCTTCCCATTCTTGCTTTTGTGCCTCTGTCTGTGCTGCTTCCCGTGTTTTCAATCCCAATGTGCCATCTCTTTTCTTTCCTCCTCTTTTCATTCAAACGCAGCCAAATGTGTAGATGTATCCTATATCAATTCAGTTTTCTTCCCAACCCAGCGCAGAAAGAGCTTCGCTGAAAAATCAGTGAGGGAAGGGATTAAGCTATAGTGCAATCCAGAAATAGCCACAAATTTGCTAAGCAACCATTTAATCTTATTTCTGTAATATTTGGGGTATGTTTTCTCCTGTTTACATTTTTCCTTGTCGCTCTAGTGCTGCATTCTCAGCCATTTCTGAGCACGTCGCCCATAGGAAGTTTTCGTGCTTTGAATCTGGCACCCAAGTCATTATGAGGTCCAGCGGTTGTTCCTCTTCATGACAAATAAATGATGACTTATGTAAAACTATTTTTTAACTCGTAGTATGGCTCATAATAAACCTGAGCTCGTCTCTTCATTGGCGTTCTCTTTGACAGCCCCTTTAGGATGATCAAATATTTGATGAACAAGGCAATAGCATTTATCTTTTACTTTGGGAAGCCTTTCAGATCAGCACTCACTTAGGTTGATGAAGATGGATACAGGATCTGTTCTCTAGGAAGTGTTTGTTGTGTAGATACAGATTATCTAAGAATGGTGTCTGTTAGCATAGGTGATATTTTATATATATATATATATATATACATGTAGTTGGATATTTGGGGCATTCCATGGGTTTTAAGGTTGACAGCCAGCATCAGTAGTTTTTAATATTAGTGATGTCAGTGTGGCAGCTTGAACACAAAATCTATGTGAAAAAAGAAAGAATAGGAATAAAATTGGATAAAGAACAGGAAGAATAGGAATAAAAATGGGAAAAAGAATTAAACATAGTGTAAATAAATTCTGGGTCTGAACCACTAAAGTGGTGGATAGCAAAAAAAAAAAGGTGAGAAACATGCTACGTTGAAAAGCAGTTTATTAAAGATTTATGTTTTATGTGCAATAAATACCTGATTTTTTATTATTATTGTTTTTAAATCTTGAGATGAGAAATGTACAGCACAAATGCCTACAGTTCTGTAGTTCTCTGTAGGTTCAGGATTCATTTTGCTTGAAAGCAGCATTAGGCAGTAGATACTCACCTACTTGTGGAGAAATGCAGCGAAATCTCCTACTGGTTACGGTAGGGTCACAATTTTGCATTACACATTTAAATACATTCATTTTCTGGTAACCTGATAAGTTACGGGAGGCTACGACAGCAGCTTGTTAGCGCTGTTTGTGCCTGTTTTATATAATTGAAGGATGTTTGCAGCATTGTGGACTGGGGAATAGCGGGAGTGCTGTGGCAATACTGGGGTGCAAGGGTAGAAACAACATTTCATTATAGAGGATACCTAATAAAAATGTGGAAATAAAGCAGAAAGAGAGTGGTAAGGGAAAAAAAAAAGCAAGACTATAGTAGATAAGTGCACTGCATAAATCAAAAGGGTTTATGTCATAACATGAACATGTGCCATTCCTGCTCATATATTGAATTTCAGTAGTTGGTTGCATAAAGAAGTAAAGTGTAATGAAACTGGCAAGCAAAGTATTCCCTAGTCAGCCTTATCTTTGTTCCATTTGTCCTTCAGATACAGCTTTTCTTGCCTTTTTCAATAAAATCCATCCAGCCTTTTTTTTATTTCATTTTGCATCTCTCTGTAACCGAGCTGGAAGACCAAGGAGATTCGGTGCTTTTCTAGTTGGGTTCTTAGCAGCCGCTTTTTAAGAGATCAAAACTTCGAATGCTGCTACATGGTATTAAGGCTTAGCTATTGATGTGGCCCTCCAGGGGTGGTGTTTTTCTTGGGGAGGGGAGCGGAGAAGGGGAAGGGGTGACCCCTTGGAACATGCTCAGGGACACTCAACACTGTTCTCCTTGTTTTCCAGGGTCCTCTTTGCAAGCTCGGTGCTTAACCTGGCTGAACTCGTTGCCCTCCGGCCTGACCTTGGCAAATTGAAAAAAGTCCTCTACTTCCATGAGAATCAATTGGCGTATCCTGTCCAGAAATGCCAGGAGAGGGATTTTCAGTATGGATACAACCAGGTTCTGTCATGGTAGGTATTTCTTTGCACCGCTTTGTGTTATTTAAGGTGTCCTTCTGGCTACAACCTTGCAGCATCATGAGTCCTGCGTATAAATGATGACCCTGTAGCAAACGAAGGTACCAACAGAGTTCCAAGGAGAGGCTGATAAAAGTGCTGTAGCAGAAACAATCTGCTCTGTTGACTCATCTCAGTTGATTGTGTAAAGTCCACCCATGCTATGTTGGGCTACCGTGACCTACCCATTAGCGATGGGGATTTTGACCCATGTCTTGGACATGATGGAGAAAATGTTTTGTTTCATGGACGCTTCGCGAAGCTGCAGCCGATCAGCTGTTGCTTGGCCGTAGCTTTTACTGCATCCAAGTGAAATTATATAGAGGGTTTTAGGGAAATAAACAGAAATTAAAACATACTGCAGCACTTTTCTTGTGAAGAGAGGGCAGTAAACATACCAGATAAATCCTTATATTTCTTTCATCTAGCATTCAGAAATTGTGCAGCGCTAAAATACCCAGACGTTTTAAGGGCTGCGGTCCTTTATTGTTGCTAAAAAAAAATGTATTTCTCAAATCTGAGTTAATGAAAGAAGTTAATAACAGCAACACTGAAAAGCTTTGTGGTTAAGCACTGCACAGACCTAAGTGAAACAGCAAAACTGAGTTGGTTTGAACCGAACTAAATTCATTCATCTATCTGTTAGTAGGAGAATTATTAGGAATAGGGAGTGAACGTTTTAAGGTACCAGTTAAGCTTTTGCATCTTTTTAATATAAGCCAGTTGATATTGAAATAACGATCTGTGTAAAACATGACCATTCTGTAGCTGCTTCGGCTGCTGCGTTTGCAACATGTTTCACTTACCGGCAGTAAAGATGGGAAAGTACAGTGAGAGATCATTTGAAAACAGAAGCAGCCATTTTCAGATTTTATAACGAAAAAGATGTGGTTTTTGGCACTGGTGCAAGGAATATTTTTTTGTATATATATTTTGCTTTATTATGGCAGTTGTTTCTCACACATCCATTGTAAGCTGACATACGTTTATATTCAAAATCGGCGGGTTTGAGATAATAAAAGTATCTTCTTATAGTAGGGAAAAAAAAATACTTTTATAGATGCTCCATTCTGTCTCCTTCATCCTCCAATATTATATATTACTCATCTCCCCTTTTTGTTGCTGCAGAAACCCCAGCAGATAGGAATTATCTCCTCTGTAATGTTCCTAACTACCCAGTGGTCATCTGCAAAGAAATAACATCTTCCAAATCTGATAGAAGTGCTAGAAATGTGGAAATTTCTCCTTCCAGTTTTGCATAGAGGTTTTGGAGATTATTGAAATTGCAGCACTATGAATCTTCAGGTTGGTGCTTTCAGTAATTAAAGAGAATTTTTTCTCCCTAATTATTTTATGGAGTTTATGTAATGAAATAAGGTTTTTCAGTGATGGCTGAGATTCCTTCTGGCCGCTCAGGTTCTTTCTAATTTGCCGGTGTTGTCCAAAGACTCTAGGAAAGAGTTGGGCGGATAAGAGCTGATGCCCAAGAGAAGCAGAGCTGACGGTGTTGGGGGCGATGGGCTCCTGCCTTGTCCCATGTCATCTGTAAATCAGTGCACAAGAGATGACTGGATCACTTGTATGACAGTGAGGCCAATGGGTTAAAAACCATCGGTGGGGAGGACTCCACAAAGAATTTCAGGACCTGCAGCCTGCTTGGAAAGGATTATTTCTCTCTCTGATGTTTATTTTGTTGCTTTTCCCACTGCCTCCTGCTTTGGTGAGCGGTGTCAGTTCTCTTTCTTGACCAGAGAGCAGTGGGATGCAGTGAGGATGAATGACAGCTTCTCACCTCAAATATACTTTTCACCAGCCTGGTGACTTATGAACACGTGTCCTCAATGTATCTTATGACCCATAGGTCTGTATTACAATATATAAAATACTGAATAAACCAACTGGCCATAAAGCATTTCTTACCTCTGTTAGTGTTGTATGTTTGCCAGCTTAGCTTTGATTGTGGCAGCACTTCCAGGATAAACTTCCAGATATTTGGGGGTTTTTTGATAGCTTCTCATCTTCTGCAGGCTGACTCTAAGTGGAGAAATAATACCTACATTATCATTCAGCTTATAATTATTGACCCAATTGATTCAAAACACAGCACGAAGGAGCAAAACATGGCGTTAACATGGAAAGTTTTTTCAAACTTTGTTTTGGTACCGTGTGCTATGTTTTGTGTGGGTACATATACATGTGTTTATATTAGTGAATATATTTTTAATCGGGATTAATAGGTTAAAATAACATTCTGTTTCTCTAGTATCCTGCTACTTAGCAGTGTAAGGTAGGTTAACCAAGGTAAGTTGTCCTTCGGTGTGGAAGTTTATTTCTAAGGAATTCTCATTTTCTTCCACGTTTACTTCTAAAACATTTCTAATTAAGGTACATATACTCCTGTTTCACGTGAAAAGGCTGATTTTAATTAGCGTTCCACTTGCACATTTTGTTTGCTTATGAGAATATGTATCCTATTTCCATTGCATTTAAAATACTTCTGTTCTGTTTGCAGCAGCAGTGCATTCATTAATCTTAACCGCTTTTTACAGTTTGGTTGCTGATGTTGTGGTGTTCAACTCTGCTTTTAATATGGAATCGTTTCTTACCTCCATTGGAAAATTTATGAAGCTGATTCCTGACCACAGACCTAAGGATTTGGAAAAAATAATCAGACCGAAGTGCCAAGTTCTTTATTTTCCAGTCAGGTTTCCTGATGTGAGCAGGTCAGTACATTTTCCACGTCATAAATTGCCTCCAGCCTGTCAAAACTCTCTATTTATGGTGGCGTTTGAACTAATCAGCTAAAGCATCGTTAATGAAAGAGTTTGATAATATGCAAAATCCCCTAATTGATAAATGTATTTCAATAATCAGAGGCTATTCAGGCAGCATCTGATCTGCTGAGCCTGGCCTAAGTGCGTGTTGTACAAACGTGCATCGCTCAGGAGGAATCATTTGCCACTTGTTTCAGTCATTTCCCACTTGTTTTAGTGATTTCTCACTTGTTTTAGCCTTTAAGGAGTTGCCTGCTCCTCAGCCCTCTATATATTTGTACAGGGGAGGTCAAGGAGGAGAAAGAAATTCTAGACAATGGTAAAAGCGATAAGCCTGTAGTCAAGAAACTCTATTTCCCTCGGTGTGTTGCAGTGGGATTTTATTCCCTCCTCCCTCCCCTACCTCTTCTTTTATTGCTTCCCAGGTAGGTGAAAAGCATCCCCGAAGCAGGGAGCAGACTTGCAGATGTTGGCATTAGCTGCAGCTGTAGTTGCTCTTCACTCTTCCTCGGTTACTCTGAAGGACATTTTTTATTACTCTCGTTTCGGAGCCGGTCTTGAAATTAGCGGTGGGTTATGTGGCTCAAAGGGAACATTCGCTTGGATCCTTTTCACTTTTGATTAAACCTGGCTCAATTGTTTTTCCTGTTATAAGGGACTCTCCTCCCACCGAACAGGAACTTTTGCTTCAATGGGACTGGCACTAAATAAAGGATGATTCTGCAATTTGATTATAGTCTTAAAAACAACATGATGCTGGGTACATTTTTCTGAAATAAGGATGGAAGGCACCATAGTGACTCTGCAAGAGTCTGCCTTTTCATCTGATAATAAGTTCTGGCCACGCCTGAGATCTTTGTCCCTGACCAGCTTGTACTTATAGTTCTTTCAAAGACTAAATATACATTTGTGGTAGGTTCGAGTAGAGAGATTATTAGTACAGGAGGTCAGGTCATGCACTTTATTGACATTCACGCTGCCAGGTTTGCATTTCAGTATCTTGGAAACCTTTATATTCTAGAGCACTGATGCAAATTGTTTAGAAATCAATGTCTGAAGAAGTCTTTAATTCTATGGTTTTGGCAAGTGGGTTAAAATCCTCCAGTGTTCCTTTGAGGCTTGGCGGGGGAGCCAATGGATATCGGTATGTAAACATATTGGAGGATCTACCATGGCTTCATAAAGACGGTGTTCTTCAGGACTGAGGGAATGCTGTGGATGCTCAGCATTTTTGATTTTGAGCCATTTTAAAGGGATCTGATGGTTTTGATGCACTTTAGGAAGCCATGTGGTCCGAGTCTAGTTTTGGAGATGTCGCGATAACCACGTCACATGTATTAAATTGACTCTTCTGGATTTGTCAGCCCTGGCAGATGGGGTCAAACAAGACCTGACAAATTAGTCTCAAGTCCTATGCGCTGTGATCATTTATCCAAAGCAGAAGGTGGGTAAAATCAATAGTCTTCTACCCAAACTGGAAGATCGCGTCTCGTTGTGTGCTCTTCTTAATGTCCTGCTCTTGTGTTGTCTCATTTTACAAAGCAGGACACCTTTCACATTTTCATCAAGGTGGTTGTGCTTCAAATTGCATCAAAAAGCTGTTTTCAGCAGCGGTGGGTAAAATTCAGATGTTAATAAAAAACCTGTATGACTGTACAACTTCCTCAGCAGAGGGATTGCGAACACAGATTAGTATCAGCTCTGTTCTTTCTAATACATATTTTATCCAACAACTAATTCTAGATGTAAGTTCTAGTTTTTGGTGTTGGATTTTTTTGGTTGCTTTTTAGACAAAGCCCAATATCATCACAGAAAAAAAGTGTAAGAACTGCTTTTGCATAACTGAAGTTCTTTGGGTTTTGACCTTCAGCTCCAGACAATATTGACTATTTCTTTACAAGACCATGTTTTAAGTCATGTTAAATGCACCTGTGGCAATGGAATGCTGTTGGTATTTTTAATTCTTATTTTTGCCTGCATTTCTAGAGTGACTGAGGAGAAAAAGGTTAAGAAATATTGTGACCAACCTCAAATTTATCAAGCAAGCTCTTAGCCCAGAGTGTTTTTCAAGTTATTTTCAAATGGTAATTTGCTTTATCCAAACCAAACTCATACAGTGTAAGTAAGTGATTATTTGCATGACTGACAATCATTTCAGTGCCTGCAGTCTTTTTAAAATGCATAATTTTGCAGAGATGTTGGGAAAATATTTAAAAATTCTAAAGGCAAAATAACCAGGGTGATCTTTTTTTTTTGACCTCTTTTCTGTTGCGTGTGAACGTCTCGAAGTGTGTTTGTGTCTGAAACATAATCTTGGTTTGGATTTGGAAGAGGGTGATCTAAGAAATCATCCTTACATGTGATGGGGATCTTTTAAAGATTATTTTAGATTAATATTGCGATTGGAGGGCAAAATAAAATATACCTGACCTGTGGTCTAACCCAGCGTAATAAAGGGAATGTCGTATGAGTTAATCCTGTCACATATCCACCTTTTAATGTAATTACTGTAGATGATGGGTACACAGACCAGCACGAACAGCGCAGCAAATGATCGCTTAAGAGGGAAGGTAAAATGATCAAGGATACCTTAGGAAATACCTGTGAAAGAGGTAGCATTATACATATGCGTAATGTGTGTTTAAGTATTTCAGATGGGAACCTAATCACTGCTTTTCTACTTCCGAGAGGAAATTATCAATGCTTTTTTAATAAAGATCCTTCCTTTTAAGGAATATTTGTTGTAAGGGCACGTATTGGTGTTCCCAGAGCGAACAACCAGACTGTGGTCCTTATCTGACAATGAGAAGAGATGAAAGGATTTGAGGATTTAGTAGAATAAGAAATTTACTGACCTAATCCCCCTGTTTTCTGGTCGTGACGATGACTTGCTTCCATATTGCTTCCACAGCTACTTCGTATATACTCATCCCCTATAATTTCTGCCTCAGAATTCTCCACTTCATGCGATACATTCTGATGAAGTATATTGAGTAGAAATACGTTTTGGAGTACTCGTAAGCTTGGAGACAAATAAACCCGTCCAAGTTAAGGCTGTCAGTTCACAGTGCATGGGTATTGCGAGAGATGCAGACAGAGCTGTAGCTGATCTCACGTGCCATATGTGCTGCGTATCAGACTGGGGTTTTATAACACAGTGAATTAAATACATTGTAATTCACACTTATATTGTCATTGGCTTAGTTTCAGTATGTTTTCTATCATAATGTAAATAAAATCCTATTTATTTTTTCCCCCATACAATCAATAGAGTCTATTTTGATAGAATTTGTTTCCACTTTGGCACTGGGAAACTATGGCCCAGGAAGAAAATCCCCTTTCTACTGATGGTGCCTTTGGTACTCGCATCTCCATATGCCAGCAGACCCCTCTGGAACACCTATGGAAGCTCTTGGTTGATACTTCGTATGAGTTCTCTCAACCCATCTGCATCCAGACTGTGGTGGTTGGCAAAACAGGGTCAGATCAGCTACTCTTTGGAATTCATTTCAGTGAAAATTGTAGCATAGATTTTGGTTGTGATTACTATTCCTCTGACTGCAGTATATCTTTATTATCATCACAGTGTGGTAAAGAAGGAAGATGTTTTTATAAGCAAGAATGAAGTAACATTCCTAAGAGCTCAAAATGCTCGTTGGACTAAGGTGGAATAATATAAAAGAAACATGAAAGGATGAGGATTACAGAAGAAAATAAAAATAGCTTCTTTTAAGTGGAGCTTGTGAGTATCTTGTACTATCTGCGTCACACATTTTGAAGTAGAATTAAAGATTTCAGACTTTTTCTTCATTTGCTTTTATCACTTAGTGCAGTTAACAGGACGTTTGCAACTATTTGGTTTTATACTTTTTCAGTTATAGTGTAGGACAGGCAGAATTTGCCAATGGAGAGAGTACTTAAGGGCCAGTCGAGGGAGTTCCTGGCTAAAAAAGAAGAGTTTAAAAGACACTGACAGTGTATTTTGTACAGAAACGTAACAGTCAGGTGTGGAGCAGCATCACTTGAACCAGACTTACAGGGCTGAACTTCAGGCCTCTGAAGATAACTAGGAGGCTCCCCCTTCCTCTGTAATCCAAACACTTCGCTGTGCTGGAGAAATACAGATGTCAACAAGCGAGCAGAGACTTGAATCCATGAGAGCCCAAAGCTATAGCTGGACACAGGGGATGTGTCTACGTTGCGCAGAGCGATGCTCTGCAGCGGTACCCAAGTGAGCTCTAGTGAACTGTCTTGCGTATGGGAAGCAGTATAACTTAGAAGAGCAGTTTTTTGGCTAATTAGCCTTCCAGTGAAATAGCATAGATTCGCTTAGGTGGAGTACTATGCTAATGAGAGTGATTCCGGTACTGAGGCCAACTCCTGCCTTTGGTGGCTCGAGCATCTCGGTGGTGCGCCGTGCTCTCTCTGGTGGGTACAGCCTCCCTGCCACCACGCTTTATGGGTCGTTAGCATAATTAGCAAATGCCGATAGACTGCTCCTACCTTGGGGCTTGCTGCTGAAGAACTGGGTGATGGGAATTACTCCCCTGAATGTCTTTCCTCCCCACCTGCCGCAAGCAGGTTTTGAGGGTCGGCGTAGGCAACGCGAAGAGCGACGCAAGGGGCATGAGGGATGCTCTCAAGATCTGGGACATGGCATCTATTGAGAGGAAAGTGCAGCATTGGCTTAAAAGGGACGTAAAACGGAGTCTTTCAGTTCTGGAGGCTTTGAGAGCAGGTCGGTTACCTTCAGTGTCTCTGGGTTAAGTGCTCACTGCAGGTGGCTGTATCTCCAACAAGGGGTTGGTGGTCGAATGAGTGGTACCTTGTGCATCCGTGGTGGTTTCTTACGTGGTTCTTCCTCCGCACATACCATCGGGGCGGTTGGGGGATGATGCAAGAGTTTGCATTCTCTGGATTGCAGGGGAGCAGCTGTTACCCCAACCTGGTCTTCCAAGGCAAAACACGCTAGTTTTATCCCCAAAATATTCATCCTCAGGACTCACCAGCAGCAGCAGACTGAGAGTGCACCCCTAGAGCAGAGCCTGGCTCAGCGGTCTGCTGGGATGTATTCATTTTGCAAAACTTCCTAAAAAGTAATTTCTTCTTATCTATTCAGGGACAAAAATAGTTTCACTGACTCTCTTTTATCTATCATATAGGTATTGTGCTAAACGCTATCAAAATAACCATTTAGTCTCACAATAGCTCACAAGGATACTTAAGCAGAATTCTCTGCGCAACCTATTTCTTTATTATGTTGGGTACTGCTCACGTTGCATACACCACATTCCCATAAAACTTGCATTTTGTATTTACAGAGAAATTTCTCTGGAGAGTTAAGGTCTTGTAAAACATTCTTGTTCTACAGCATGAACGAATTATTATACTCTGGGGCATTAAAAGTGAAGTGTACTGAAGAAAAGAATTTTTTCATTAAAATGCAGTTTATATTGATAAAACAGATTACTAGCATTTGATGAAATGTGAAACTTGGATCTACCCATATCGCTAAATCGCCAGTAGGTTTATTTTGGCAAGAAGAATAGTATATAATGTATATCAGGACCAATCATTATACAGTACCTGTTAGTTTTGTATTAGATTAAATTGTCTTTCACTGAAATACTTGAAAAAAAACCCCGCACTATATCTGTATCTTGAAGTAGCAGAATGTGGTAACCAAGAATATTGGAAAATAAAAGCTGTCGTGTTATCAGTTTTGGCACAGTCATTTATCAATCAGTATTTTAAACATTGACAAGTGGTAATTTAATAGGGAATGACCCTGTTGGCAGGAAGTTCTAATGACAGATGATGCAAACTCATTTATCACTATGGGGCTGTGCTGGCTTCTTACCTTTCTCAGTATCACAGCTCATATTTTCCAAGTCTGGGATGTGAGAAGCCACAAAGGGCAAAACCTGTGGCACGGAGCCTAGAACCACTCCCAGCTCATCTCATTAACCCCTTAGCTGCAAATTTCCTTTCACTAGAGCTAAGACCTAAAACTTCTGATGCCGATTTAAATACCATTTGTTTTTTTAAGTGGGTTTTGTTGTAATACTTGCATCCCATAGTCAGGTTTTTTAGAAATGCTCAAGTCGTGTCACTTTGAATGCAAAGGCGAGACACGCTGGTACTTGGCTTTCAAAAACAAACCACATTCTAATAATTAATGGCACATTTCATTAGCAGGCATTAAAATATTACATGCAGTGCCCTATACAATGGGCAGCTATTATTATTATTATTATCATTACTACTCGAGAAGGAGATTGATGCATTCAGAGGTTTAATTGATTCGTGCATATTCATGTGGGAAGTCAGTGGTGGAGTCACGACTGGACTGGATTATTATGCACTTCCATGCATAATAATTTCTCTGCAACTTGTAAAGAGAATAGACTACCTTGCTGTAATATATGTGAGCATTTGAAGTTGGGGGATGTCACAAGAGAGGAGGTGGAAATGACACCTTCATCAGCAACTGGTATGGATGGCACTTGTAATTCTTCTGGGAACAGCTTATCTGTAATCCGGTAATTCAGATATACTTAAAATAGAAACAATCTTATATTTTTACTGTAATTTTCACAGTATCAAAAGGTTTTATCAATTCAGTATGATTTAAAAAAGAAAAAAAACCACAACCCACCACTACAGCAACAAAAACATAATAAATACAAACCTTTTTTTAAAGCCTAATAAACACAAGCCCTGCTTTGGGCTTTCTCCACCTTCCTACCTCAGTTCTCCATCTGTTCTTTCTCTTTTCACAACAGTGTCTGTCTCCTTCAGGCTGGGATCAGGCTGAATGTCACCCTCTTACAGGATGATCCAAACATGAAATAATTTCAGAGTTTGCATCCAATTGTTGTATTATGAATCAGTGAAGTTTAAATTAATAGATTAAAAGTGCCATGACAGACTTAAAGCTGCTGTGTTTATTTATTTATGTTTCTTCTGTTCACATTGGCAAAAGTCTATTGATTAATGGTAGGATCCTACAAAGTGCTAAATACCCTCCTTTTCACTGCAGTGGTTGGGAGCTGAGGGCATTTGGTGCGAGTACAAGGTTAACAAGGGTGGAAAGAGGTGCCGCTTCAATGCTGAGTATCAAGTGATGTGGCTGTGACCAATTCAGTTCCAACCCGTATGAAAGTACAGACTTAAATCCTTTGCATGTGTGAAAGATATTTTTTATAGACAAGGCCATCCCTGCTGAATTTTGCATTTCAAAATACTGCCCTTCAACTTTTGAACACTTCCATATTTTTTCTTACAGAATTCATGAATATTACATAGAAATGGAGGTGGATTTTTTTGTTGTTTTACTTTAAAGCGATTTCATGCTTACAGAAATGTAACAGAGGGAAGCAGTCGTGTTGAGCGTATTATTTCTTAGTTGTTACATGAAGCAGTGACAGAACCTTATTGCATTTGTTGTTGTAATAGAATGGGGGGGGAAAAAAGGTGATGTGCTAAAAATTACAGAAAAGATAAAGAATGGGAAAGGATATCTGAGATTTTAGAGATTATTCACTGAGACTACAAAATGTTTTCAGGAATAGTTTGTAGAGAACGAAGGAATTTCTGTTACTGGTTGTGGAGGAGTGATCATAACTTCAGAAGGAAAAACCTGCTTCATCTTGAATGCAGTATTAGTTTGAGGGCGGGAAGAAACCCCAAACAACCAAAACCCAAAAAGCAAGGCCTTTTAAAAGCGTGGTGGAATGGATGACCTTACAAATTGTTATTAAATGCGAAATAAAACATTAAGTGGGTTGGATCTGCTTCGAGCAGTGTTGTGCGCTGGATGGCAGACAACACATTCAAGTTGAAGTCAGAGGTGCCGTTAGATGGGAGTGTTGGTGGAGAAGATACTAAGATGTTCTATAGGAATTTCAGAGAATAAAGAATAAGAGAACAAAATGACATGATGGAATACATAAAATCACAGTTTTAAGTCTGAAGAGGAAACTTGAAACATAGCTCTCCAGTCCTATGGAGATGACCTTTATGTAATGTGTAAGAACAATTTGATGCAGATGTTTTATTTATACGTAACCAAATGGGATGAAGTTAAATGATTTTTAATTTTGGCAAATCACAGATAATTTCTTTGTTGTGCGAGGAGTGTTTGAATCTGTTTAGGTTCTTTCTATTTTTTTGCTTTTGCATTTTCAACGAGGAATATTTAATATTTTATATTTTGGACATTCCCCCTGCTTGGTTGTGACTCCCCAATGAAATAATCCTCCTCTTCTTCCCTTTAAATAATTCAAATAGCATACATTTAAAAACATGAAAATCCCAACCTAAGAGTACCAGAAGTGCTTTTTAAGGTAGGAGGCTGTTCAGCTTTACTATTGAAAAGATACGTGTCTAAATAGTAATGAGAGTTCATCAGAGTTTTGGGCTTAAAGCACCGAGTAGTTGAGATGCCCTTTGTAGAGCTATGGGAGATCCAAGTCCAATAACGCTTCCCCAGTTTCTTTCCCTGAAGTACGTACAGGAAAAGATCTTTGGATCATGTTGCCCTTTTTTTTAGCAATGAGACATTTTTTGTAATGTAAAATCTGTATTCTCGACAAAAGAGGTTTTGGAGATTGTATATCAAGATATTACTATGTTCAGTCTATTTTTCAGGCAGTCCTGTAGGCGCTAACAATAGCCAGGAAAAATGTATTTGATATTAAGGTGAATCAGCTAACCTGTGATTAATTTGAGGGTGGATTCCTCATAACAATGTGCCCCTAAGCGGCGCTCAGGTCAGGCTTGCAGAAAACTAAATACTTCATCCATCTTTAGCCTACCTGATGTATTTCCTGCCCCGCTTTTAATCTTGGGACTTATCAGCAGATCAGGTTATCTCTATTTCTGTTAATGCCCAGCTAGCTGTGGGACTAACGGTGCGCGATGTCTCACCAGCATGCCAGAGCCCTCATCTTTCCACTTGTCCTCCCTTGTCAGCTCTTTCTGTCCAGAAACCACAGGTGTCTTGGTGCTGGTTCTGCGCCAGTTGAAGAGCCTCTGATTTCACTTCTTCAGGATTAATTTGGTTTTAGGCATGTTCCATCCTCCCTGTCAGAATACTCATCACGGATGCTCTTTGATGGGGTTATGAGGCTTCATTTCCACAACTTTGCCTTTCAACAAAACCCCCCAAAATGTTCACAGCCATGTTCTCCTTTAAAGTCTAAGCATTTTTATCTCTCCAGCTGATGGTTCTCATAAATGTTAAATAGAGGAGCAAGCAGATTTGCCTTCCTTGGTCACTTTTGTGTGCTAAATGGTGGACCGGTCTCTATGGCAATGCAGGTAAACACAGAATGTAAAGAACGTGTAGATATGTAGACCACTTGCTGCTGGAGATGCACCAAGCAATAGCAGCACCAAACCAAATACAAAAGAGCTTATGTGACTCCTATGCAACAGAAAAGGTATTTTTTAAAGACACAGATTGTCGTGTCTGTGTAAAGCACCGAAAAGTTGTATGTTGTTCTGGTAACCCATGTTCAAGAAAGATTAAACAGTGAAACAGGTACAGAGAATTGCTGTTAGGATGATTAGGAGAATCTGTATTATGAGAGCAGATTAAAGGAGTATGGTTCGCTTGTCCTAGCAAAATAAAGGTTGAGAAGGGGATATATGTTAATCTTTATAAATACAGTCAGAGGATAACTGCCATGAAAGAGGAGAAATTATTTAAGTTCTGGGATAATCCTTATGACATCCAGTAGGTAGAAATTGGTCATTATTAAATGACTCAGACTGAAAATGAAAAAAGGGTGTGTAGGAAGGTTGGTTGTTTTGGTGCTTTCATATTTTTTTCCCTGAGAGACATTTAGTTTTGAAATGGCTGTTGAAAACACTATTGAAATATAAGAAGAATGCGATAAATTCATAGAATGGTTGGCTAAACAATATAGGAGTAGTGCCAGGCAGATGTTTGCTATGGTGATGTCCCTGCAATGAAGAGATGAGCTATGAGATGGTCACGTATTGGCTTCAGTCTTGAGACCTGAGCTGGTCCATGAAGGAGATTCATGTATTTCTGGAAGACCAGTCTGTTCTGTGTACTGTGCACAGCGTTTATATTTTATTTCATTAATCAAGCGTTGCATGAACGAGCAGAGTCCTACAAGACGAGTCTTGCTCTTATGTTCACCCTCTCACCCTGTTTGGGATCAGAAGGTATTTTCATTAGCGAGATTCATAACTACCATGGTGGGAAGGGAAAAATATGAAGGGAATGTTTTTGCCTGTATATACTGGATATTTTTAGTGCTTTTGGAAAAAAAGCCACATCACGGCCAACACATTTGGTCCCTCTTCTCCTCTTTCCTTGACAATCTGAAGTTCTCGAGGCATCGGTCTTGGACTTTGTTGTTTTGTGGTAGGCTGAGCATCCCTCAGAAGGCGACACAAACAGAAGAGGCACCAAGGGCTGACAACTGCAGCGCTTGGAGAAAATACAATATTAGGTGAGATGTGCTTCAGCAAGAACCCGCTTCAAGCAAAATGTTGGCGTATCGTGTCTTTGTAAGCATCCTTCTCGATTTTGCCTCAGTTTACTTTTGCTCACTGAAGCGTTTGGATAAAATTCGTGTGTTGAGCTCATTGGAGTCAGGGCAAGTTTATTTTATCTTTCTTATTTTGATGAGTCTGTATGGCTCTTTCATTTTCATCCTTGTGTAGAGTAGTTTAATACTAAAATTGCCTCAGTCTGCGCTAGAAGCAAATGAATCACAGAAAGAATTTTTTATGCAGTAATTCCTTTCAGCAACTAAAATATTATCTGTCCTTCATCAAACTTCATTGCAGGTCCTTTGTTTTTCAGAGTTCACTTATGTTATCAGACATCTGATTTTGAACTACTGATTTGGGTTATGTGACTATGGATACAAAAGAATATATTCATCAATGGTTTGGACGAGAGAATAAAGTGCACTATCAGCAAGTTTGCTGATGACACCAGCTGGGAGCAGTGGCTGGCACTGGAAGCTGTGCTGCCATCAGAGACCTGGACAGGCTGGAGAGCTGGGTGGGGAAAAATTTAATGAAATATAACAAGGGCAAATGTAGAGTCTTGAATCTGGGCAGGAACAATCCCAGGTTCCAGTGTAAGCTGGAAAATGACCTATTAGAGAGCAGCGTAGGGGAAAGGGACCTGGGGGTCCTGGGGACAGCAGGGTGACCATGAGCCAGCACTGGGCCCTTGTGGCCAGGAAGCCAATGGGACCTGGGGTGGGTTAGAAGGGGGTGGTCAGTAGGTCAGAGAGGTTCTCCTGCCCCTCTGCTCTGCCCTGGGGAGACCACACCTGGAATCTTGTGTCCAGTTGTGGCCCCTCAGTTCCAGCAGGACAGGGAACTGCTGCAGAGAGTCCAGCGCAGCCACCAAGATGCTGCAGGGAGTGGAGCATCTCCCGTGTGAGGAAAGGCTGAGGGAGCTGGGGCTCTGGAGCTGGACAAGAGGACACTGAGGGGGGACTCATTCATGGGGATCAATATGGAAAGGGGGAGGGTCAGGAGGATGGAGCCAGGCTCTTCTGGTGACAACCAGTGATAGGACAAGGGGTAATGGGTACAAACTGGAACACAGGGGGTTCCACGGAAATTTGAGGAGGAACTTCTTCTCAGTGAGGGTGTCAGAGCCTGGCCCAGGCTGCCCAGGGAGGTTGTGGAGTCTCCTTCTGTGCAGACATTCCAACCCGCCTGGACACCTTCCTGTGTAACCTCATCTGGGTGTTCCTGCTCCATGGGGGGATTGCACTGGATGAGCTTTCCAGGGCCCTTCCAATCCCTGACATTCTGGGATTCTGTGATTTGACCCTTTTTGCGTGCCTATACTACCTTGCTTTTGTTGCCAATGCAAGAAGGGATTATATGGCAGGTAACCTAATCAGAAAAAATCCCTAACAAAAATTAAAGAATTTATAAAAGGCAATAGTATTTTTTTTTCTTCCTATCAAAAACTTATATGGTATCCATAAAGTTGCCAGGTATTTATGACATGAAACCTGCATGTCTTTGTTACTGAAAGCAGCTCAGCTCTTTCCAGAACTTGCCGGCGCATCTATACGTTCGTGACTTATTATTCCGCGAGCGTCCCTCCGTTTGGGCTGGCAATACGTCCTGTGCAGTCATTGCGCTGCAGAGGAATGTTTAAAGCTGCGATGTGCTTTGGAGTCTGTTTGTTTGCGGCAGATGATTTGCCGGCGCTTTGATGCGCAGACACTTTCTGACATTTGTGTATTTCAGCAGTGAACAATGTAAACTCATTTTCTGAGCACTTTGATTACTTGCACATAGCAGTGCCCATGGCATGTGACAGAGAAGAGCACTCTATCCACTAATCAGATAGATATGCTTCAAGCGTATTTACACAAAATAATGAAAACAGCTGTTAGATACCTTTAAACTTGAGTGTGTTTTGTTATTAATCTACTAGCCCGTACACATGACACTATAATTCTTCGCTCACTCAAGTTGCCTTTAATGACACAGTAATAAAACGGAGAGGGATGAAAGTAATGGAATTGTAGAATGTAATGCCTCAATTGTTCTACAGTGTCTTCCTTTTTGCCAAAATAAACCACAATTAGGTCCATATGGTGTTTTGAAGTTTTCAAGCAATGACCCTAATAAAAAGTAATGAATTTCTGACAAAAGAAAGCATGGTGCTCTTTTAAGCAGATATCTTCGCTATTGATCTAGTTATGATTGCAGACTGATATGCTAATAGAAGAAGAAAGGTTCAACGTGCCTGGTACAAGCACTTTCATTTGTGGTTTATTTTATTCTTATGAAATTCAGATTGAAAAGGTAGGAACATGTTGTAATCCATCAGTTATGACTCCCTTTTAAAAGACCTACCATAAAGAAAACAAATGGATTTTTCTTGAGAAGGATTGAGTTTGGAAAGCATTTGTTAAGTTGAAATTTCAAAAGCAAATGTTAATTGGGAGGATGCCTCGCAATGATGAAGATGCTTTCTCAGTATATATGAAATCTGGCTTGAGCGCTTTATTGTCTTCAGAGGTCCAAGCTCTGTTATTGACTTTTCCCTCTTTTAACCTTGTCATAGAGTGGTATTCCTGTTCATCTAGGAAATCAAACTATCCACAGAGCAGTTAGGTAAGTACAGATACTCAAACGTGGTGACTAAGGGGGACGTACAGCGCATCCTCCTATAATAGTGCATAGCTGTGGGCAACCATTAGAAAAGTGCGGTGTGCCCGTATTATTCCAATGCAGTAATAATGATGCCTGAACTACGGGTAATCTAGTCTTAATAAAGAGAGGAGAAGGCAGGTTCTGGAAACAGATACCATGGGAAGGAGAAAATAAATGGCTGATTTGATGAACCTTCACTGTTAGTAGTTGTTGAAAGAATGTTCGTTCCACATACGCGGAGTCTTAAATGACCGAATTGAAAAGCATCTGCTGGATAATGTAGATTATTGGCATTATTTTGCTGCAAGTGGTGTAGTTAATGTTGAGCAAGGCCTATAGTCTTGCAACGTGAAACTGTTCAGAGCATCTTTTCGAGAAAATCTACCTTGTCTTCCTTTGATCGCGGCTGGAAACTGTCTCTGAGTGGCTCCTTCACTGGTAATTAGGAGTCCATTAATTTAATGGGCTAATTTCTCTATTGCCTGCTCTCTAACTATTCCCACTCTAGTCTCTGCTGCTGCACCTTTGGAAAATGACTTAATTTTGGCCTCAATCACCCTTACCCATTTTTTATTTATGTTTGCTACCTTCTACATTCATAATTTCTCAATCACATGCTTGCGTGTGGTTTCTTCATTCACGTTAATAGAAAAGAGTCGTGTTGATGCGTAAAACTTTGTCCGCAACTTTTATAAGCGAAGTAAATGAATTGGTATTAACTTCACCACTTTTCTTCTTTCTGAAAATAGATACTGTTTTCCAGTTTCTCAGCTTCTTGTACTGGATGCCTCAATGAGATGTGAATGATTAATTTGTTTTGTTTCATGTTTAATAGCAACTAATTGGTGCTTAGGAATTAGGGTTTGCCTTCTGGAAGAGGCCATGGGCTGCAGGAGAAAATGATCTCACTTCAGGTTATAAAATGTGGGCTATTTCTGTTATTTTGATTTCTAAGATAAAAGTGGAAATCCACACCTTACTTCCTGCAGTTCAAATAGGTTTGAATTGATTTTCCTTGCCTCAGTTTTCAGTGTTAAAAGCTTTAATAGTCGTATGCTATGAAAGAACGTGTCAAATTTTTGATTGGTTTTCAATTACTTAAAGAAACCATCAAGCACAGGTAGCCTAAGAGGTAAATGGGTTTAAAACATGCTAGTTTTTGTAGCCAAGTGTAGATAAATATTGGTTCTCCCAAGAAGCTGGATGGGAGCAACTGTGTTTGGTGCGGCTCCTCACGCACCATCCATGATTTGGTGCTTGCGCTAAACTCGCCTCCTATATCATAAATAATAACAAATAACTGAGAGTAATTTTAATACTGAAAAAAGGTTCTTAAAGCTCAGAAAAGGTGTAGAAGCCTTCAAATGCGTAACTAAGTCCTTTGGCCCCGGGTTTTATTAATGAAAATATAAGGAGTTAATTCTGCAAGGTCATACTGCCTTGAGAAGTCTGAATACCTTCAGGAAACTTGAGAAATTCTGGCTTGTTATTTATGCAACTCAGTTGAAATTATTTGAGATTTCTGGGTACTTCGAAGTTCTTGGCGTACCTGTAAAGGCTTCTGTAACCTTACCTTAATACTTTTGGAAATGTGCAGTTTTAACCATTTGCAGTGTCCCAGGTTTTGGCCGTTAGTCTGGAAAGGTGATCACTCTGGCCACTGCTCACTGTGTATTTCATTTATTTGATAAAAGCACCCAAAATATGCTCATTCTCATCTTATTATTACTTTCGTTTGCATTGTGATAACACCTGGTACATCCTGTGTGTTTCCACCAGGTGAAAGTATTAAGTCAGTATTAAGAAGTATTAGCACCCCAAGAATATAATAATACAAGATTTCTTATGTTTAATGTAACTGCTTGAGTATATATGGGCAGTTCTATAGATGACTAACTACCGTCGTGTAGACTTTCTCAGTGTGCATATAGGTTGGCAAGACTAGCTCCTTAATGAACAGTAATTACTATTAGAGAGCCAAATTATTGCATTGCAGATCTCATGTAAAATCAGGTCTTGACAAAGGGAGCACAATTTTCAGTCCTTCATGCAAAACCCTAATTTTTTCTATATTTTGATCTGCTGAGATACATCTCTAAATATTTATATATATATATATATATATATTTATGTACCATGTCTTCTATTTATTATTTTCTTTAATACATCCTAGTGTCCATTCCCATGTAATGATCAGAGACGGTCATTTTTAGCAGTAGATTGAGGGGACAAGTTTAAGAAACCATTTATTGTCCTGTGTTTTGGAAACACAAGCTGGTTGTAGAGGTTCCGTTCAAAATAGCAGGAGCTAGTACGGCAGCATTTGGGTAAATTGGGATATAAACAAACATCTGTTGCAGGAATGTAGAAATGACATCATAAAGAATGTATGCAAAAACTTAATTGAAAAAGAATGATGCAGAATTGCAGCGTGACTTTAAGTCTAAATTGATTTTCGCTTTCAGAGTGAAAGTGGGATTTTTGTGCAACATGCCAATACTATAAAGTATTTAACATGTAATGTCCTATTAATGCACCTAAAATGTAGACTCTGGGTCACCCAATAAGAATAGTAGTTACAGTAATACAGTATATGTAATATGCAATTATCTTGACAATAGTTTTATTTTTTCAACAATTTTGTCATAAAAGAGCAGTGAGATACAATGAATTTGATTCATTTTGTGTGTGTGAATCATTTAATAGGCCATTACATCTACTATATTAGACTCCATTCTCCTTTCAGAGCTTTTCATTATAAGGCTGTCTTTAATGGAAAGAAGTTTAACCTTCCCTCCCAGATAGATTGAACCCCATAACAGTGTAAACATTCTCATTATAAAATAAAATCCCCTTCCCCAAGGGCAGCACTATAATTATGTTGCAGAGTGTTGTACAAATGTTTCTCTTAAAAAATGTTGTCTCATTCTTGTCCTCAAGTTTTTATCATTTTCATTTAGGAAGAGAATCAATAATACTTTAAAATTGCGATTTAATAAAATAAATGTGATCTGATTATTTTTTAATTTTTTGAAGTTATTTTAATCAAGTTTGAGAAGAAGTCATCAGTAAAATTGCTGTTGATTTATAAATAGGATAATTAGAGTCTTTCCTCCTAAGTACTGTTCACTGGCATTGTGGCTGTTTTTATTGCCTAGTCAAACCTCTTCATTCAATTTTAAAATTGCCTTCTGAATGAACTGTGCTATGAGCTTGCCAAATAGTGTCACCATTAATACCTTACCTCCTCTATTTCATTGTCCAGTCCGTAAATGCACAATAAATTGTTTGATAAGGAGGTCAATGAGGTTGTACTTGTTTTTAAGTGAATTACGGCCAGACGTTTCGGATTATGTCACACTCTTATTGGAGCGCTGGGCTTAAAAGGTGGCGATACAGCACGTGGTAGATCATTTGGTATGGTTGCTCCAGGACGAGACACAAATCAAGAAGGGCAGCTTCTTCTCTGATCTTTATATAGAGAAGAGCTGAAAAAAGTGCATCCTATTAATTCAATTTGCAGTGCTGTAGCGTGTCCCTTAGTCTAATTAAGACGGCTCTCAGTAGCAGGTCCACACCACGTGCTCGACAAGGATGGGTTAAGGTGAAGATGTTTGCAGGCAGGAGAGTATTTAACAGCTTTTGGCTACTGAAAAGCTGCAGTAGAATTCCTGGAAAGCCCTGCTGACCTGCTGTGTGGTAATATCTCAGTTCTCAAGAGTTGGTCGAGAGAGGTTCTCCTGCCCCTCTGCTCTGCCCTGGGGAGACCACACCTGGAATCTTGTGTCCAGTTGTGGCCCCTCAGTTCCAGCAGGACAGGGAACTGCTGCAGAGAGTCCAGCGCAGCCACCAAGATGCTGAAGGGAGTGGAGCATCTCCCGTGTGAGGAAAAGCTGAGGGAGCTGGGGCTCTGGAGCTGGACAAGAGGAGACTGAGGGGTGACCTCATTAATGGTTATAAATATGTAAAGGGTGAGTGTCAGGAGGATGGAGCCAGGCTCTTCTGGGTGACAACCAGTGACAGGACAAGGGGCAATGGGTACAAACTGGAACACTGGAGGTTCCACTTAAATATGAGAAGGAACTTCTTCATGGTGAGGGTGTCAGAGCCTGGCCCAGGCTGCCCAGGGGAGTTGTGGAGTCTCCTTCTCTGCAGACATTCCAACCCGCCTGGACACCTTCCTGTGTAACCTCATCTGGGTGTTCCTGCTCCATGGGGAGATTGCACTGGATGAGCTTTCCAGGTCCCTTCCAGTTCCTGACATTCTGGGATTCTGTGAATATTTGGCGGAAACTGTTTTTTTCTGTACCTATAACTGATTTTGGAGAACCGTGCCGGGTTGGTGTCTCCATTCCAGCCGTTTCCCATATCAATACATCCCTTTCACCCAGCCCTCCTCTGCGCCCATTGCTCCTCCACACCAAGCCTGTGGCTCCCGTCCCGTCACGTCTTCCCCCGGCGCGCGAGTGCTTTCGAAATAGAAATGTAAAAGGCGAAAGTAAGAAACTTTGTGTGCTTGTTGAGTCTAAAAGAAAGTCTGTTTGTGTGCGTCTCTCCCTTTGTAACAGAAGGAATGTTTCTTATGTTTCTGTCTTCAGACAGTTGGCACACATTTCATCTCAGCAGCTGCTTTCTCTTAAAGTGCAGTAGAGTGTAGGACTGTAGTGACACCAGCATTAATACTTCACATTCTGCTATCATATGCTGTCACTGTGAAATATGGATCTAGGTTACATGTGTTTGCAGACTTTGTACTGCTGAATTATGAAAGCTGACTCCGTTGGAGGATTGTGTTGTGTTCGGAGACTGTGAACTGAACAATAAATGAATGCAGGCAGACTTGCAGTCATAAGCAGTATCCTCCTTTTTGGCCTAATTGAGCCAATAGCTTTAAAATATAGAATTGCCAAATAAAACTCCATTGTTGACTTAGGTAAGTATATCTAGCAGGCATCTAAGTATGTCTCTTGTGGGCACCTTTTAGTTGTTATCCTCCGCATTGTTTAAATATATATATATATATTAAATTCCATTCTTCTGAATGGTATAAATTACTACAGATGAATAAAATTTATTACAAAGAGTAAAAGTACTACCGGTGTCTGATAAAATAAATTACTGGGAACAATTAGTTATTTTGTTATCAAGCATTAGTGTGTACCCATAAATAAATCTCTGCAATTTGTTTAGTGTGTCTGGACTAAGAGGGGTGAGGAAATAATTTCCTTATTTCTAAAGGGATAAAGTTACTAAATATATAAATATCAGCTAAGATGTCAGGAATAATACGGTTTGCACTGTAATGCGTGGTATCCATACATTACACATCAGTGCACAGGGGATCTGGTCCTGGCCATGCTGAAGTCACCTGGGACTGTGTCAGAATGTCACTCGGGAGCTGTGGGAAAGCAAAGGTTAAGCAGACCTGCTGAAAAGCAATATTTGGGCTGAAAATGTTAATCAGTGTATTGGTTAAAGTCATATTTGCTTGGTGCCTGATGTCCTGCTAGTAAATTGTTTTATTTCTTAAAGCATCAGTCTTTAGATATCCATAATTCCCGTGATAGTGTTGACGCTATGACTGTACACCGACAATTAAATTCAATTTTCAGTGTGCTGCCACTGGGGATCAGGAAGCGAGCCTAGGTGCGCAAAGCTGGCAGCCAACGTAGTGCCCTCCATTTTCATTTTATACATTTGAATATCAAGTTCTGTAAAAGCACGGAGTGAATAAACAAAACATCTGCATTTTGGGGGTGTTAAGTTACATTGCTGTAACTTTAGGAAGCTCTTTAGGAGCTTCCAGCTGGTAGAAACCCATAAGCAGCATCTTTATGGTCTAATGCTCAGAATAATGTTAGAATTGCTGTGGACAGTGTGACAGAAACGTTTGGTCTTAGTGAACTCGTCTGTATATTTTGGTGTCTGGCATGGACGGGGTTTGTATCATATAGATGCGGATTTTTATGTGAAGTGGTTGCTGTCGTGGCTCTTCCCGTGTTAATTTTGGTGATGTTTTTGTGTCCGATGCTCAAGTGGGAAGGTGGGGTTGTATCCTTTTGAAGCAGCGCTGTTCCTGTGTATCGCTTCCCATAACAACCTTTTCTATTGTCATCTCTTTCCCCCGCTTCTTTCAAATTGTATCCGGGTTCACCTGAAGTTTAAATATGCTCAGCAAGAATTGTCCTAGACCAGAAACCGTGCACTTCTAATTTCGTACTTTAACAGTACATTGTTCAGTTGATTGCAAAGAGGTGAAATGCATAAACAATTTTAGCAACAGAACTTAACCTATTAATGAATCATGCTGGAGATAATATCTGCGTGTTGTCTTAGAGTCCTGGCTATGTCCATAATAAATCAATATAGTGCTTTTTAGGTGCTCACAGAATCGACTGGGTTGGAAAAGACCTCAGAGATCATCAAGTCCAACCCTTGGTCCAACTCCAGTCCATTGACTAGATCATGGCACTAAGTGCCGTGTCCAATCTCAGCTTAAAAACCTCCAGGGCCGGTGAGTCCAGCACCTCCCTGGGCAGCCATTCCAATGCCTGACCACTCTCTCTGCACAGAATTGCTTTCTAATCTCCAGCCTCAATTTCCCCTGGCAGAGTTGAAGCCCATGGCCCCTTGTCCTATTGCTGATGCCTGGGAGAAGAGCCCAATCCCCACCTGGCTAGAACTGCCCTTCAGGTAGTTCTAGAGAGTGCTGAGCTCAGCTCTAAGCCTCCTCTTATCCAGACTAAACAAGCCCAGCTCCCTCAGCCTCTCCCCATAGGGCTTGTGTTCAGGGCCCTTCACCAGTCGTGTTGCTCTTCTCTGGACCCGCTCCAGCACTTCAATCTCTTTCCTGAGCTGAGGGGCCCAGAACTGAACACAATACTCCAGGTGTGGCCTCCCCAATGCAGAGCACAAGGGAAGGATCACTGCCCTTGTCCTGCTGATCACACTAGTTTTGATACAGTGCTCACTTATTTTCTGTGCAGCAAGCAGCTGTATCATCACTCTTCTCCTCTTTACCTGTCTTGTCATAGCCATTGAGGGTTTTTTTATACTGGGACACAAGATGTAGAAACTTTGTTGTAGTGAAGTTTGTTTTTTAATATAATAAAAATTAAATACTCATAAATTTCAAATTTTCAGTCACCTACATCTGCTTTTCTGTCAACGTGAAGACAATTTTCTTGACCAAGCTGTGGCCTTTTCTCATCCAAAAGAATGAGAGTTGCTGTTCTTGTAAACCCAGTTTATTGCCTTTATTCTTCTTTGTAAAATATTCTTATGTTTCTCAAAATATTTCTGTGGCACTTGACAGAGGAAACTCCAGTACAAAGAGGATGAACAACATCATTTTTGAAGTCTCTTTGAATATATAGAATAGTGTGTAAACCTACTATTAAATGTATAGAAAATTCATCTGGGGTGGTGTATTGCACTGGTTAGAAGGTAGAGCTGATGTACTCTGTCTCTAATTGATGTGGTAAATTGCATGGTCTTTAGAATACTAATAATTTACCAACAAAACAAAATTGTTACTTTTCTGTGGGGACCATTTACTACAAAGCAAGAATAACTTGTTGGCTTGTAAGAAGACAACCTTTAGGATAAGTTACGTTATTTATCAGAGCTTTTCAGTGGGGACGTTATTTTTTTCTTTAAATACCCTAGTGCTATGTAATTCTGTGCATTTTATAGTATTAATTGGAGAAACCATAAAAGCACTGTGACAACCCACAACATTTCTCATGTCTACCTACCTGTTCGCTGTTCGTCTGCTGGGGTTTATGGTGTAACTTATGTCTTTAGTTTCCAACCTTACAACAGGGCAGCACTGAGGATGCTGAGATGCTGCAGCTCATACCGAGTTCTGGCTGAGGATGGAGAGAAGCAGCAATAGCAGATGTGAGGGGATGGATGAGGAATTGAGTGAGATGGAAGTCTCTGGAACTGTTGGTGCTGATGGGGACAGGTCCTCTGAGCTATTTATGTGCTGGTATCATTCATATGCTACAAATAATACCAAGAGACAGCAATAATAGTGTCAGCGAATATTTTGGGTTGGAAGGGACCTTCAAAGGTCATCAGGTCCGACCCCCTTGCAATGAGCAGGGACAATATAGAGTTGGGATGTGGGAAAGGAGAACTTGCTTTGTGGTAGAAACCGAGAGGGCTGTTTGAATATGATCATAAAAAGACACAGTTGTGGATTTTTCTGCCTTTGAGATATTCTGCAGTTTAAGATTGATGCCGCTGCTGTCTGATTTCTTCACCCTTTATAGGGTAACAGACCTTTCATGTGAGACTGAGAGATGCTGGTCTTCATCAAGCCTGCTAAATGTAAAGATCCTCAGCACCTTTTATCATCAGTAAGATCCTCAGAGCTAGTCTAGCATGCAGTTTTTCAGAGATTACTGTGTAATACCCCAGAGACACGACGAGCAAAGTTCTCAAGCCCCAAAGGGCTGAACTATGAAACCACATTTCCAAACAGATTAAAAGTATTTGTCATCGGCTGATTTGCCGTGAAAGGCTCAACAGAAGCCCTTTCCACGTGTGTGCTCATGCGTGCCTATGTGCACACACACACACACACTTGAGTTTGTAGGAACCCAGTGTGCTCCGTTCTCTTATGTACTAATAATTAAGATTTTACCATTTCAAGCAGAACCTATTTCTGGAGCAGTCGAAGCCAAAGATTACATTTCTGAGACGCTCTTATAGTTTATTGTGTCCTTTAACCCCCGCTCCCCCCATTAGCATCTCATTGTTGTGGGAGAAGGTCTAAAATGATCTCAAATGCATAGGCTTTTGAGATAATTCAAAAGGCCTGAGCCATGCTGTCTGAGTCAGTACCAAAGTCAATTATTTCGGCAGGTTTATCAGTGAAGTGTTTCAAAAGAAAGCAATCCCTTCGTTATTGCCCCTCTCAAGGCAGCAACATGCATGTTCTTTTGTGCCTTCCATGGGAATTCCAGCCAAAAGGTTTATTAAAAACAAAACCAGGGACCCCCACACTGACATTTTTCAACCCATGTTGATGGTTCTAGGCCAGGATCCCGCTAGGTCAGGCTCAAAAAGGCAGTCGTGTTCTGGTCCTACTGTGGATTACACCTGCTGTTAGATCAAATGGCTCAGCTTCAAACCAGGGGTGTTCACAAAGTGACTCAGAATCGCGTTTTCTCATTTAAAGCCGGCAGGATATCCCATCATGCCTACCTTTTAATTAGATGATATTGTGATCACCATTCATTAATGATCAATACTCCCGTCTCAAGTCACAGATGCATTTGTTCTTCAAAGAAAGGTTTGTGTTATGGTCACTGCTGTGTCCAGCATGGATGTATTTCTTTAACTTTTTAAAATTTAGCCAGAAAACGTGACAATTATAATGCAGACCTGAAGGCCCTTTCCAACACAAGTGCGGTAAATACCTCAAGCATATGAAAGTGTTTTAACTGTGACATGGATTCCTTAATTCTGAAAAACAAGCATCTGATTCTGATAGAGACTTTGTTTTATTGACAAAGTCAAACAAGCGAGTAGATGCCGACTTTGTGAATTCCCTTCACTGGGTAGCAGGTATGCCATAAATCTGGTAACCAAAATAATGGTGTAATATTGAGCTGAATACAAGTGTTTTCCTGTGTAATTTGTTATACAGCAAAGAGAACTTTCTTTCCTGATGACTGTAATCCATTCCCTGTAATGTAGTCTGGCACAGAAGATATAGAGGTCGACTGAATGGTTTGAGTGACCAACCATGCCTAAGGGTTTGTGGACCGGATCTTCAGCTGGTTTGAGGGGCTGAAGTTCCATATAGTCAATTATACCAATTTATATCATTTGAGAATTCAACTTCGTCTTACAGACTTGATCGAACAGTATCCATAGATTGAAAAATTGCAAATTTACTTCTCGATTTTTGCAGTGCCGTGTGCCTGTGTCATCAATAACATAGAAATAATCAAGGACAACTTTCTTTCCCCCAGTAACTTGAAAGAAAAACTGGTGAATAATGAGAGGCATACAGGATAGTTTCAGAAGTGATGTTGGAACTTAACTTTGGCAAATGAAAAGTAGGACAAATGTGCAGTTATTATCTGTTTAATTAAATGGTTCGTAAGAGTCAAAGTGTCTTAAATACATCATAAAATACAGGAGGTCAGAAACTTAAGAAACCTAGTCATTTAAATCAGTATTAAATAGTAGGTAAATTAGGGTCTTCTTTTAAGGCACTTGGTTAAAACCTACAGGAAGGTTTTGTCTCAAACACAAAAGGACACTTGAAAAAAGGCCAGTGATTTTTTTTCTATAAGGTCTGTTATTTCTGTAGCCATATGATGCAGAAAATAAGCTTGGAAAGTAGTTCTTGGTTTTGCGATACTTGTTAGTAATTTCTGGGTTTTTTAATCTTAAAGATCATCCAATGTTTAGGCTGTTCCCACCCAAACACATACAGCATGTTAAAGCACGTTCATTTCTTATGCTGTACTACAGAGAGTTATTGAGACAATATTGGCTTGTTCTTCTCAGTAACTGGACAAGATCAACATTGGTTAATGAACTAAAACCAATGAAAACCCCACGCAAAGAGCAGTTTTGCACTCAAGTTGCTCAGTTTTCATGTTCTTTTGCCTTGTGATGATGTGATCGTTTCACTCCAGCTCTCCAGTCGCCAGGGAGTCTCCAGGGACAGAGAAGACCTGAATGTCTAACGTGAAGAAGCATAATACAAGCACACTATATATTGTAAAAAAGGCAGGGAGGGAAATCCCTTGGGAGATTTGTAATTTTCCATGCACCCTTAACTTGTAAAAGAAAACTTTGCCTATTTACAGATGAGAGTTTTAAATATAAGCTCTGTGGAGGTGTTGCTTTTAAATATTTAGATTATTTTCTTTTCTTGGTAGCATTCCTAATTGAGTTCCTGAATGACATCGTACTGCATTTGATTTTCTTATATGCTGGTGTGTGATTTACCTCCCACTTTGTCCTTGTAGTGAAATGGTGTCTGAGCTTTTCAATATGTAAACTGCTATCTGCATCATCAAAAGAATGTTTCATAATTGAGTAAATCAAAACTGGTTCTAGAAAATTTAAGTGGTTAAATACTCGGAGAATGATCAAGAATAACGGGTTATTTACAGTTCCATTTTAAATCAGTGCTGCGTTCAAACAAAATATGAATAGTGAAAATGATGAGAAGAAGAGTTAAAGAGAAATGTGTTCTTGAATACACAGGAGTAAGTTGGTTTTCAGTGGTATAGGTTTGAAACTTAAAAGAAGCTCATGTGTCTTCAGAGGGATTAAGTTTCGATGTGTGTCAGCGGTGCTATTGTATTAGTGCAGTCGGTTACAACAAATCTATCCTGTGATGATACGTAATATAGAGAATCGCCGTCTATCGCTCACCAAAAATAAGCTGCAGTTGACGCATCAGCAGCTCTGTGAACTCAGCTCTCCAGGCTGAGAGGTTTGGGGTGTTCAGCTGGAGAAGAGAAGCTCCGGGGAGAACTAATTGTGGCCTTTCCGTACTTAAAAGAGGCTGATAAGAAAGATGGGGACAGACTTTTTAGCAGGGCCTGTTATGATAGGACAAGGAGTGATGGTTTTAAGCTAAAAGAGAGGGGATTCAGACTAGACATGAGGAAGGAATTGTTGCTCCTGAGGGTGGTGAGAGCCTGGCCAGGTTGGCCAGAGAGATGGTGGATGAACCATCCCTGGAGACATCCCAGGCCAGGCTGGACGAGGCTCTGAGCAACCAGAGCTGGTGAAGATGTCCCTGCTCATGGCAGGGGGGGCCCTGGGGGAGCTGGGAAGGTCCCTTCCAACCCAAACCCTTCTGTGATATTCTATACCTTGCTGTTTGATTTCAGCCTCTAAGAATAGTTGGAGGTGCCTCTAGCAGCACTGATGAGGAACATTTCTTGCACGTTCAACTGAATGTGCACCTCAGCATCCACACAACTCATTTTTCCTATACTAGAGTACATGGCAAAGGTTTCAGTCTGCTCCACAAGAACCAGCCAGGAGTGTGATCATCCAAACTTTGAACCCCACCAAAGCCCTGCAGAGATCAATGCTCTCCCTGCTGCCAAGAGACAGCTTGAGGACCTGGCTGTGATCATGACACTGATTTTCATCCAGGCAGGACAAGCAATATGCAGTTGATATAAGAAATAGCTCTTCCCAAGCCAAGGAGCTGAGCAGCTGTGTGACGAGGTGGCCACCACAGCGGGACACGGCCATTGGTGTTTTGTCCTTTGGCTCAGAAACTACTCAGTGGTCACTGATTTCATCGATTCTGGAGTGCAGGGCGGTAATTATGGATGTATGGTTAAATATTGGCACACGCAAAAGCTAATGGCTATACTGGGTGCAACTCTTCCATGATTTCCTCACCGTCCCACCTTCCATCGGCTCTCCACCAAAACCCTTCCACAATTTCTCTGTGTTGTCCTTTGTCAGAGCCAGGTCCAGCAGCATTGCTGGCTGTGTCTGCTGTCCCATCCCCTTGTTTCTGCTGCTCTGCTCTTTGGAAATTGATGTGCTTTCCTCTTAGAAAAGCAGTGAAAGAAAATGGGGGAAACGAGACACATGGTGGAGAACTGTTGAGTGTGGAACAGGCTGTCGCAGGAATTTGGCTACTTCTGGTTCCGAACACAAATCTTCGCCCTTTTTGGTGAAAGCAGCTCTTTCTTGAGAGTCCAGAGTAGGGGAGGAGGGTCTGGGTTTTGTTTTTTAGTGAGAAACCACATGCTAAAAGACTTTATTCAAAAGTCTGACAGGTCAATTTTATGGCACCTTGTCAGTCTCTGTTAAATCAAGAGGCATAAATACATCAGTCCTGCTTTTTAAGGTAACCTAATGATAGGTGTGGCTGCATATAGTCTGAGATTAGCATCACAAATGCACCTTTTTAAGGTCTGTTATTGTAAAAATGCCTTGCGACTTTTTTTCTGTGTTAAAAGTGCTTAAATATTTAAAATAATTTCCAAATATTTTGTGTTCATTAAGAAGTTCATGTGGTCAGTCAGAATGTGTTTTTTAAAAGCAGCTTTACTGAGTACAGCCGAATTTACTATTCTCATGACTTGTGGTGATGATAGTAGTGCAGAATCATAAAATATTTGTATTAAAAACATTTTAATACCTTATCTTAACCTTATGAGCTATTCTGGACATAATCTTAAAAAAAAAGAGGAAATTAAGCATATTTATGAAAACAGCACTGAAGAAAGTTTGAAGTGTTTTCTGATGTAAATGTCTGTCATAGTTGATGGAGATTTAATCAATGGTGGATAAACCTGCATGGGGAGAAGGATTCTGTTGGGGTTTTATGCTGCAGCATCAGAGTATGACAGTAGGTGAACTTTGTACTTTTGCACCAAGTGTATTTCCAAACTGATCTGGTGACTCCGAGAATATAAAGCAAAGGGACAGCTCTGCTGTTTTCTGAACTCGCAAGGACATATCAAATACAAAATAAAATATTATATATTCCAATGTGATTATTTTCTTGACAGAGAAAATCAGTCGCAGAGTACAGTTGCCCCAAGTGGAGCTGTGTGAGCTGGGAGAAATTCAGGTTTGTTCCTACAAAGAGCAACAGATACAGATTTTACTTCAGGCAAATGGGAAGTAGCATCAACCTCTGCAAGTCAGCAACAGGGAGAAAGAAGGGCTGAGAAGTGGCTACAAAAATGGGGAGGAATAGGAACTTTAGCAATATAGTGTTTTTCTGTACAGAAACCCTTTCTGCTCTATGAACCTTTGGCTGCAGATTGAAAACTTTGAATTTCTGGAGGAAAAAGGGTTAAAAAGGATGAATATCTTTGCACCTTAATGGGAGAACTATTTCTGTAATAGTATCAAAGATAAACCAGTGTATTATGAACACTAAATGATAAAGGGTGATAATATGCCATTCTTGAGACTTCTTGGCTCTTACCTAACACATCAGAAAGTGATTGTTGAATTTTAAATAGCCATACAAATGGATGACATAGAAATTTAACTTTGCTTTGACCTTATTCTAATTCACAAGATGACTGCAAAATGACTTTGTTACATCTGAATGTATGCTGGATGCTAAATCACTCCAGAGTATAAAATCTTTGTTTTGGCATAATGTTGATGCATAAACATTTGTACCCCATACTAACCCTATAAACATCACAATCCATCAGTACAATTACAAAAAAGATTGTTTGTTTTCACACTTAAAGCAGACATGAAATAGAGTGTCCTTAACTTAATCACCACCTTGATTTACCACATTTGCATATATTTGCATATTAATTGGACTACAGATTAAAATTGATTTTGTAATTTTAATTAAGTGTCCACAAAGGTAAATGATTAGAACTGTTTAAAATACATTCTGACATAAATAGCAGTAAAAGCTTTTGTGATGATGTTTTTGTGGAATTACATTCAGAAAGTGGCCTTTTTATGATAGTAATTTTAATCTTAAATAGAATTATACAGTCAAACAGAACTGTGGATTCATAATCATTTTTTCAAGATTCATTTAATATTTTGCTGATTTGCAGCACTTGATGAAAATGTACTGTAGGTTTAGTTGATTGCAAAATTGGGCCTGTAGAGCTGATAAACTGAGGGTTTAAACCCCCCATCTTTATATTCGCCTTACATATTTCAAATGTATTATGTGTACATATGTAGACAAGGGGTTTTTTTTATTTTCATGTGAGAAATATAAAAGCTGTCAGTAATGGATGATCCATCGTTTGAAGATGTAATCACCTCCATTGACCAGCTTCCTTCAGTCTGGATTGTGGAGCGCAGGCTGTTTTAAAGCCTTTCCAATAAATCACTGCAGGTAATAGAGGAATCATTCTTGGTGTTGTCAAGGGAAAATGAGTGTTATAGGTACAGATTTGCTGTCGGGTTTGCTACGCTGGAGTCAGTGGATGTTGATAGTCCGACCAGTAATGTGTACTGGACCAAACGCTTCGTCAGACTAAACTTAATAAAACTCTACTATGTGTTTGCAGTTAGAAAGGCTCTAGGAACCGGGTTCTTAATGCACCCCTGAGCCTGCCGCTCCCTTTGTGGACCGATTTGTGTTTCCTCTGAACGCGTAAAGAATATCAGTAAAGACAGATTGTTAACCTGAGGTGTAAAAGTGAGTTTTGCCTACCTAATGAATTGGTAAAAGTGGTTTTGTTACGTTCTGGAACTTTTCAGTTGGTGGGGAGCGGGCATTCGTTAGGCGTTAGACCGTCTTTTTGTTATTAATAAGATAACCACTTCATGGTTTACAAGGTTACTTTACTGTGTTACTTACAAGAGAAAATAAACTAGGCCTTGGTTTTGGTTTGGGAGCAGGTTTGGTGAGCGTAGCTTTAAAAGAAAGCTATTCTATTTAAATTCTGTACAGTTAGTAGAACTTAACAGTGCAGCAGCTCTACCTACTTTCAAGAAAAGAAAAGGTTGAAGTCAGTAATAAATTCAATCTCTTAATTTTCCTCCGAGTTTTGAGCTGTTCTTAAGACTTACGCTGTTTCTAGTTTATGTCCTGTATTTGAACCTTGGCCATTTACTTACCTTACTGTCTCCTTGGTGTACATTAGGAAAAAAGGAATTGAGAAACAGTATACTTGTGTCTTGTCATGCTTCATTGATTTGAAATAATTTTTCCCCTTAATGGTGTATTTAATATTTAGTTTCCCTCCTGTCCATGGTAATGCTTTCAAGTGAGAGTAATAAAACTTTTGGAACGTATAATATGTTCCTGTCTGGCGGACTTGACATCATTTTCTGTGTTGTATTTAAAATCCAGCTTAAGTAGGCAGTATAGATTGCAAGCAAGATTCACTGGGCTGATTACATATCTGAAAAAAGTTGTTGTTTTGTCTTCTGTCATGCTCTTACATAAAGTACAAATTATTTCTCAAATTGACATTATCTAATGCCTATTAAATATTTCTGTTATTCTTGATGTGCTTTCAGACTCATGCAGTGACTGGTTGAGGTTCTCTGTCTTAGAGTATTACCAAACTCAGTATAAAAGCCAGATCCAAAGCTCAGTCTATGAATGAATTCCCTGTGCTAAGACTCAAATTGGGTATTAACTGAAGCTGTGGCTTGGGTGAGAGCTGCTGGTAGATTTAATGTGGAAAAAGACCTGTGATAATATTAGTGAAAATAAAGCAAAAGAAGTGGAATAGTCATTGAATGAAGCATTGAGGAACAAACCTGCCAGACAAGTGCCGTTATCATTTTTTAAATGGGCATGTAAGCCCGATGTCTCGTTACATTAAATTGTTATGGACGTCCATTCATCTGTGGAAAAGATGGTTATTTCTAGTTAGACTATTGCCTTCCCATTCTAATGCATATCTCACTAATATTGTTCATACTTGTGTCACCTGAGGACCAGAAACTCAAATCTACATCATCTGCAAGTATTTTGGGGAGAATGTTTGAAAGCCAAACGTAGCTTTCAATCCAGCTCTATTACAACCATAATTGTATTATGGAAACTCAATCATCCTGGAGTTCGGAGGGCCAGCTTTGAAGTGGCTGGTATCAAATTTTTTTAAGATCTGCTTAAATTAAAACAAAAAAGTGCTTAAACACCACTGGTTTTTAATGAGACTTGAACTTCTAAGCACTTAAGTCAATTGTGAACCTGGAAATGAGGCTCTAAGGTTCCTTGGTTCTTTGGAGGTGTGCGTTGACTTAGCTTCTGTTTAGACCCCCAATTCCACATAATGCTGCTTTGAGGATAAAAGCAATGGAAAATGCATTCTCTGAAGGGCTATTTTTTACTACTTGCCTGAAAAATCATCTTCCTCCATCCCCGCCACCTCAACCAGGTAAAATCTGGAAAGCTTTGAAAACTGCTGTTGAAAGGCCCGTACAACTTACCCATTTGGAGAAGGAGTTGCTACCATAGTCAAGTTTTACCTTCTCATTGCAGGCCAACACATTAAACTCTTTGTATGTCTCCTCGGTTACTTGGAGTGCGATGCCTGTTTACACTTCTTTATTTCACAGAATGTCTCACTAAAACCATTGAGATGTGGGTAGGACACTGGTGTATATAAGTTCAAGTATTCGACTCTAGTCCTCACCTGGTTTATTTATTGGTACATTTGGAGGTTTTCTCCACCTATTATTGCAAATGAACAGGTAACAAAGCCTTCACTTACCAAGAAATTATTGGTGAATAAGGAAACAGTGATGTTAGAAGTCTGACACTGGTGAATTAAGCACAGCATTCAAGTTTCTTGGACTAAATCTAGCAATGTAATAGTTTATTTAAAAAAAAAATCTTAATTTCAAAATTGATATAAAGATACTAACTTAGCTCCAGTGTTCATTATTTATGGACGTACATAGGTATATTTAATGCATTTTTAATTATCAGGAATAACTTGAACATTTAACAGTAGTTAGTGACTAAGGTAAATGCAAATAAAATAATAGCAAAGTTTCTTCATTGCAAAGATATACATTTAAATCTGTTTTTGGTTAAAAAATAAATTGGGTCATCAGATCGATTTACCATAGATGGTTTGATTGCCTTCTCCAGTCACAAAGTCATTATTTGCTTGGTTTAGTTGGACGTAATTGTCATCTGGAGATCTGAGGGATGAAGTTCCTGCCAAGCTGGCAGAACCTCTGCACGGTTGGATGAGTTGGGGCAAAGCTGCTTCTTCCTAATGAAGGAGACACAAGACCTATGGGGAGAGGCTGAGGGAGCTGGGCTTGTTTAGTCTGGAGAAGAGGAGGCTTAGAGGTGAGCTCAGCACTCTCTAGAACTACCTGAAGGGCAGTTGTAGCCAGGTGGGGATTGGTCTCTTCTGCCAGGCATCAGCAATAGGACAAGGGCCCATGGGCTTCATCTCTGCCAGGGGAAATTTAGGCTAGATATTAGACAGCAATTCTTTGCAGAGAGAGTGGTCAGGCATTGGAATGGCTGCCCAGGGAGGTGCTGGACTCACCGACCCTGGAGGTTTTTAAACTGAGATTGGCCATGGCACTTAGTGCCATGATCTAGTCAATGGACTGGAGTTGGACCAAGAGTTGGACTTGATGTTCTCTGAGGTCTTTTCCAACCCAGTTGATTCTGTGATTCTGTGAAAACACTGAAACAAACCTGCTCCTTTAAATCGTCTCTCACCACAGAAGGTTTTGCATTTTGAGTGATGTGTGTGTCCTACTCACAAGGGTCCGTCAAGAGAGGTTGTTAAAGGAAGGTGGGAGATATTTTGGTTCTGTTTCCACTAAAGAGGTTCATAACTTTAGGCAAAACTCTTTGCCACTTTTACTTACCCTTTGGTTGAAATGCGGCTAATAAGGCTTATAATTTGTGTGCTTAGCATGCAAACTAGCAAAGAAAACACTCTTGAAAAATGGCCAGTGAACTTGGGAAGTTCCTATTAAATCCGAAGTAGAAGGAAGTATGAAAATGCGATTGTCTAATTGCGTCTTCGCAAACCACGCAGTGTAAGTACAAATGCGACTCGTACGTGTTATATCTTTAGAAAGACTCTTTGCCACAAGAAGAATAATGGCAGCGCACTCAGCAGGCTGCAGGAGGACGAGATAGCATGCTTGCAGCATTTCTTTGCAGCATAATTGCAGCATCAATGAACCATGAATTCAGCCTAATTAACATAACTGGAACCACTGCAATCATGCTGCCGTTCAATTTAGTTTTTTGAACGTTTTGGTGAAGTATCATGGTTCTGCCTGTTTATTGTGGAGATGCTGTAGAGAACTGTCCACTGGCTTTCTTGCTGCTGTCTTGATGTGTTTTTATTATTTCAGGATAACTAGGGAACTTCAGAAATGGGAGATCGTTGGCTTACTGTTTCCATTACTGAATCTACATATAATTCTGTAGTACTTCCTGTAAAAAGTAATGAAACCATTTAGTATACTATAAAACTGAGAGTAAACACACTAAATTTCCAAGTTAGACTCAGGTTCTGAATTGTGGTGGATAACAAATAGCAAATAATTCTGGGACTATTTTGACTTAAGGACTGCATTCCTAGAATTTTAAAAATAGCATTTCTGTTACTCTTTATGAACTATTTTTTTAAGTGTGTTGCTCTGTAAAAAAGAAAAGGAATTTTGATTGTTGCTGTTGGTTTTGCTACAGTAACATCAGGAATCCATGCGGGTAGATCAGGTACCACTGGTTTTGGCAACAGGGCAAAATAAGCAGCTTTTGTTGGACATAGAAGTCAAGGGACAGCTGAAAACAGCAATAGCTTTCTGCCCTTGAGTAACTGCACAAAACAGGGAGTAAACCTGTTCTGTGGAGCTACGGTCATGGTGTTGTACCACATCTCTGTGAAAATCTGCTCAAGATCAGTGAAGCTGCTGGTTAAATAGACACATTTTGCATTAGGAGCTCAGAATGGTAAGTTTGGAAGTTGTTCATAGCTACCTCAAATGATTCCATAGTTTTCTGCTCAGAACTTCTCCTATATCTGTTTATATATATGTATATATATATATATATATACATGCACACATGCATGTGTGAAGTCTGAGCTTCTGAAGTGAATAGTTGTGCTCTTTTTCTAAAGCATGACCATGTTGACAATAGTTGTTCCTGTTGTATAAGATCAGTCCACCAAGAGCGAGATGCCCTAAGTGACAGATGGTGGTAAGTGAGCTGTCGATGGACGGAGCAGGAGCACAGAAGTGGTCTGACTGTGGTATTTAATGCTGCTCTGAGTCTGCAAACTGTTCGCATTTAGCAGTATTCTGTTTAGTAGTTTGTATTTAGTAGTTGGTTTTTACACCAAGATGGTTCATAATGCTGTGGTGTATCTGGAAGCAATGGATAATGGGTATGATTGAGGTATCATTTGAGTGGGTGGGCTTTTCTCCTAAATAATTGTTTGATAGAAGGCCAGTTTTGAACCTTATGTGGTCTAATAGTCCCTTATCAGTCTGTACTCCAGAAGGGCTCTAATGTCACAGGTTGGATGGATGAACACAGAATCATTTAGGTTGGAAAAGACCTCCAGGGTCATTGAGTCCAACCGTGGTTTGAGGGCAGGTGCTGCTGGAAGAATGAGACACAGTAATTTCAGGAAAATATCCCAAGGTGGTTTTCTCTGTTTTGAAGATCATCTGCATTTTTCTTGGGTGTAACTTCAGCCCTTTTCATTCCTGTGGCTGATTCAGAAAATTCTGTGTCCATGTTGACTCTCAGACACTAGATTTCCATTTGTTCATTGCTTTTTTTTTTCCTCAGGAAGTTAGTTACACTTTTCACTCTAAGCACCTAAGTGTACATCTAGCAAAGAAGAACTGCATATCTTTTGAAATAGCCATCTTGGTCATCTGTTGCTTCCTTCTGTATCCTGATGTGACCCTCACTCACTGTCTAAGATCATACGAAACTCTTTGCTCTATTTCTGGAGTGATGGTAGAATTTATCACTGACCTTTCTACTGTGCGTTTTCCTCTGTAAGATGCTCTAGTGTCTTCTGAGAGGTGGGCATTTTCTTCAGCCTCTTTTTTTTTTTTCTGATTTTAGTGCAAAAATGATATTGTTTTCCCCCAAAACTAAGCACAGCTTCTCATCTGGTTGGATCACAGAATCACACAATCCCAGAATGTCAGGGATTGGAAGAGACCTGGAAAGCTCATCCAGTGCAATCCCCCCATGGAGCAGGAACACCCAGATGAGGTTACACAGGAAGGTGTCCAGGTGGGTTGGAATGTCTGCAGAGAAGGAGACTCCACAACCCCCTGGGCAGCCTGGGCCAGGCTCTGACACCCTCACTGAGAAGAAGTTTCTTCTCATATTTAAGTGGAACCTCTTGTGTTCCAGCTTAAACCCATTACCCCTTGTCCTATCATTGTTTGTCACCAAGAAGAGCCAGGCTCCATCCTCCTGACACTCACCCTTTATATATCTGTAAACATGAATGAGGTCACTCCTCAGCCTCCTCTTGTCCAGCTCCAGAGCCCCAGCTCCCTCAGCCTTTCCTCACACGGGAGATGCTCCACTCCCTCCAGCATCTTTGTTGCCCTGCGCTGGACTCTCTCCAGCAGTTCCCTGTCCTGCTGGAACTGAGGGGCCACAGTTGCACACAATATTCCAGGTGTGGTCTCCCCAGGGCAGAGTAGAGGGGCAGGAGAACCTCTCTGACCTACTGACCACCCCCTTCTAACCCACCCCAGGTAACATTGGCCTTCCTGGCCACAAGGGCCCAGTGCTGGCTCATGGTCATGGATGTTCGGAGTAGAATCATGGGGTAGACTCATGGATGTCTCGTTAGGTTTTGCAGGGCCTCAAAGGTTCACAGAAATCGAATGTGTGCCTGGAATTTACTTAATACAAGTAAAAAGATCTTACAGATTTATATGCTGTATGAGATGCATTCTTTCTTTCATAGGATCATATTTGTGAAAGAGTTTGGCTTAGTGTTTCCTGTGTTCAAAGCTGTTCATAGAAATGGGGGTCCAGCAGTACAATGAGATGCTTTTCAAGAAATTATTTAAATGTGCATATATAACCTAAATGAATGTGAGTGGTCAAGCTGACCTCAGGGCCAGTGAGACTTCTTGTGTCCGTATGTTGAAGGTGGGAGGTGATCTGGGAGCATCGCAGAAGAGCTGGGGGAGAAGTGTGGCCGTGGTGGTTGCTGCAGAATCACCGGCTGATGAGTTGCTTCTCTTTTTTGGGCAATTGTTGGGTTGCTGATCTACTTTTTTGCAATTTGTAACTTAAAATTAACAGGTGATTATAATGAAGAGTACCTGTTGTAGACTATACCCTTCTAGTTTTGCATTAACCTGTGATTAACATCCTGTGTATAACCCAGAGTACCAGACTACGCCTTATATCATTATTGACTAAGAAAGTGAAGAAATCTGATCTTCTTCAATAGTGACTCTTCTCTGCCATTTGAACAAACCACAGCGGCCGCAGGATGGTCTGGCAAGCTTGTCGTCATAATTCTGGGGTTTAGGTGTTGGTTAGTCATTCTCTTCTCAGAAGGCTTAATGTGCATTTTAGCTGAGACTCTCCAGTGGAACATTAGTTAAAGGTGGGGTCAAGCAAAGGGCTGGCGGCGGTTGAGGAAGAGGTGAAGGAAGTGCAGAGAATAGCTCAAGTGGTTGGTTCCTGGAAGACCGAGTCTGTGATTCATCCATTTGGAAACGAAGGAGGAGAAAGCAGTGCCTATTAAATATCACAAAAGGTTATAACAAGCATCTAAACTACGGGGAGAGATCAGTGCCTTTCAGCATCTTTATTCCCTGCAGCTGCAATATGTAAACTCAGGAAGATGACTGAACATTGATACGTTAAAAGTTCAATAGTCACGCTTGTTGTTGAATGCAGTTACTGGGAATTGACAGAAGAAAAGATTTTCGAGAGGAGTTTCCAAGTAGAGATCATATTTCTAGTTTAGTGTGCAGCAAAACCAGTGCTTTTGAATGGCTGTCAGATCTGGTAGAGAGAGAGAAGAACTGTTCGGTGGTAAAATACTGCAAAGGAAATAATCAGTCTCTTTCAGAAACAGTTATTGGTTTGGTTTAGTTTTTTTTATGGTTCGTAGGTGCAAATTCGAAAGCGACTCACACCAAACGTCAGAAGTCATTTGAGTGCTTGGTATTTTAAATCTAATTGCACTATTTCCCCAAAAACCATTGCATATATTCCTGGCTGCTTTTTAAACATTTATATATACTTTTCTGCCTTTTATACAAATTCATAAAGTGAAGTCCTTGAAGACGCTGAAAAATTTAAGTTGGTTATTCTTGCTGAAATAAATTGATTAAAAAATGTTAAGGAAATACATATGTAGACTAATACAGACCTTTCCTCTATATGCTGTTTGAAGATGTTTTCAGGCTGTTTCAGTGCAAAATAATTGCCTATTTTCACCTTTGATATCTATCACTGTATTACTGTTATGAGATGTATTTTTTTAATGAGTCATTGCTAGACACTGAAGAAGTAAGTTAAGGAATACTGTAAGGAGTCATATAGAAAAGAAAACGGTTCACGGAGACTTTGCTCCATGTACCTCATGGAGGTGCTTTAGTAGAAATAACAAACAAGAAAAGCCATAGGTAAATGGGAAAAGAAAGGAGACATGAACCCCAAAGCCTTTGGCTGCAGCAGTTTCTGCTTCAAGCAATTGTCTGAATGTCCAAAGGACCATATCCCCCATTAAAAAAAAACAGTAACAAAACAGCACTGTGATTAATATTAAGGTGATTGCCTCTTGAGAGACTCGGAAAACTGTTTTTCAATTAACAATCTAGTTTACATAAAAGGCACATATCGATGAACATAGTCCATGACTTTTTGCTCTGTCCCATTATTCTCCTCTAATTCATATGCAGGAGTTAAGATTCCCAGTGATCTCACTGTTTACCAACATCCAAGGTACTCAGAGATTCATGCTTTTCTTTCTGGTGAGAGTTTCATCTCCTGTTGAGATGACAATAAAGGAAAAGGAGGAACATGATTCCAGAAAGCACTCAAAGGTAGAGATGATCCAGCAAGAATTAGCTGAATGCTCTTGTGAGAGCTGGAGATGCCCCTAACGCTCTTTTGACACACAGCACTTCTGAATATCTGACAGCCAGATATTTTCCTATTCATATTCAGAACGATTTTCAATGCCAAATATTGCTGATTGACAAATTTGATATGTGAGTTGCCTGTTGTGCTGTGAACCCTTCTCCTGCAACATCCTGAACCCATTTTTAGCCATTGGGGTAGGAAAGTGCTCAGCATTTCACACGACCAATGCAGTGGCCTTTCCATAGAGCCGTGAAGAGCATAATAAAATATGAATGTGTATTAATACTTTAACTGGGATGCAGTGCCTTCCAGCCGTAAGGAAATGTTTGATTTGGAGAGGAAGGGGAAAAAGGATCTGGGTAAAAGAGGCAACAGGAAAAGATGTGCAAGATGAAATGCTGATGCTTCTCAAAATTTTGAGAAGCAAAGGTGATCCAGCAGCATAATGAAATCAAAGCAAAATTGGGGCGTTTATGCTTATTCACGTGAGTACTGGTGGAACACCTCTTGAATTAATCATACAGCCCTCTGTATGTATAAAATCATATACCTTACCTCCAGATCAGAGGCAATGATACTAGAATAGCTAATTACATTCTAAGTGTGGAGGGGTGTTTTTTTCTCCCCAGAAATGTGTTCTGTAAAAAAGTGGCTTATTTGAAAAATTCTGACTTCAGACAAATAATCCAAAATTGATGACTGACTGAAGCTAAAGAACCAAACACAATTTATTGGTTGTTCAGAATTGTGGTGAGAATCCTACCCTTCTGTTTGAAGGGACTTCTAAAAATGCTCTAGTAGTTATTAATGGCAACTTGAGTGAGTTGGAGGTTTATAGGGATGTGGTACCAGTTTTAAAGAAAGAAACTGTGGTTTCCTACCCATGGGGCTTAAAGATCATTTGATTGTGATGTATGTGATGTGGAACATCAAATTGTTTATACCAGCTTCTCAAATGTACGTATAGCTGTATCTTTCCAGTCTGTAGGCCTGTTCTATTATGAATATACATAAATTATTTTTACTAATTTATTCAGCAGTATAATTTTAAGCCTTCTCAGTGAAACATTTTTCCCTAGTGCGTTCACATGAGGAAATGCCTACAAAAAGGTGAAGTTAAAATCTATGTCTTGAGTCCACTTTGGCTTAAGTGTTGCAGTGGGTTGGGTTTTCTGTTACTGCAGGATTGCAGAACATGAAAGTCCAGCTCTGTGCTGGGGCTGAGATTAGATCTGAATGCAAGGAAAAGCAACAAAGGTCCACAAAATATCTGAAATGTGCAAATACTTCCTGTGCTTAACCTACACTTTCGTTGCGTGACTGTAAAGAACAGCAAATCTTTGTTCTTTTCCCTCTCGGTTCCTATTCAGTCAGTTCAGAGATATAAGAGAAAGGTTTTGGGGAGCAAACTCGTTATCGGTCTTCCTACAGTTTCCATCTGATTCTGTCAACAGTGAGTACATCAAAACCATGAGCTTACAGCCACATTCGAACATCAAAAACGTTTTGTAGTTATTATATATGTATGTATATACACATACACACTTATATAATGTATATAACATCTAATGAATATAAACATAGTTTATGAATATGAAGTGCCTTTAAATCTTTAAGGTTTAGCTGATACTGGAGTTGGTAAGAAGCTAAGCTGTGCTTTTGGATTCAAGAAGGAATTACATCTGCCTTAGGTGGAGTGGAGAAAGAGCAAATGTTTATCTTGGTAAGATCCCAAAATGTTCAGGCGGGATAATTAGATTTCCAGAAAGTCATTTGGGTTCGTCCATTTATGAAAACCTATTAGGACATTTCTTGGGTCTGTGTTCCAGAAGGTTCTGCTAGTTGCTGTATTTACTTAATAAAACAAGAAGAGAGTCTGATGGTTTTGTGCACAGATAGGATTGTTGGCCATAGATTTGAGTGAATGATATATAGAGAGAAGACTAGAACATGCAGTACTTAGAGCTGGAAATACGGCAAGAAAAGTGGTTCCTGGCTTCTCACAGCTCAGCTCGTGGTAATTTGAATCTGAAATAAATTAACAGAGTAATCCTGTTTATGGATTATCGTCTGCAGAGGTATTATTAAAGAACTTGTGTCCCCATTCACTAGGAACACCTGTATGTAAAGCCATGTTATAATTGTTCAGACAGGCTGAACCAGACTTCCCTGTCTCAAAACTAAACAGAAAATATAAATAAATGGAATGTCCCAATCATTATACTTATTCCTTTTTTCATCTCAACAAGGTTACTCTTTTGGAAATCCCTCGTAGACGCAATCCACTCTTTTCAGCTAAAAGCCATTCAGATGCCGGCAAACCACTGCTCTTCCATTTATATCTGTATTCATCCATTTAAACTCTAAAGCTTTCCAGCTTACTATTGGGATTTATAGCCAGCTGGCTGCTGTGTGTAATATGAACATATTCTGACTGTGCATGAGACGTTTTGTCTCGTTTAACCCATAATTGTGATGTTCACTCTAGGCCAGAGCTCACCTGCATGTATTTAGCATTGACTGCGCAAGCTCCCATCTCTTTGCACGTCCAATCTACTGTTATTAGAGAAAAGTTAAGTCAAAAAAAAAGAAAAGGAAAAATAACTCCTCAATCCCAGAAAACCCCTCCTGGAACAAAGTTGGGTAAAATGAATATGTTCAAGATGGTGGGCCATGCCTGAGCCAGCTCGTGTGGGATTGGTGCCCACTTTTTGGCATTTACAACAAACTTTGGAACAACTTTGTAACACAAATGCTTTAATAGCAAGAGGGGAGGAGGAAAGGCAAGGCAGGGAAGGAGGACATAGGCATTGTTTTTATTAGGAACGCTAGATTGCTGTTTTTTCCAGAGGTAGCCTGATAAACTATACCTGTTCATTAGCAGTTTTCTGCTGTCTTAGTAAAGGAATTTGCTGGAAGTGAAATTCTGAAAATTCTGCCCTGAATAACTGAATCAACAATGAGAAGCTTGCGTGCAAAGAAAGCATGAATATTAAAACTTGTTAGCATATTTTGGCTTTGTAAGAAATACACTATATTATTATTTTTTTCTTTATGCAGCATTGCTGGCTTCTATGAAAGGCAATAGAGCCATTAATTAATAGTAGTGGGCCTGGCTAATGTCATAATAAGCCATAAGACATATTAAAGCGTATTTATTCTTGCCAGCTATCAGGAGGAACCTTTCGGTATTTTAAAGGCCCATTAGGTTTGTTTAGATCCTCGGTGGGAGCTGGTACGCTTTGCTTCCAGTGGAACTGCCATTGGCAGGGGCTGGACCAGCCTTTAGTTCTTGACTCGGACGGTGTTGAATTTCCCGACTGTTGGGTGCAGTCAGTGATATATCGTCGCTATTTCAGGGCAGCCCGTCTCTCTGGAACAGCGGGTACAACCCAAACCGGTGCAGCCCTCAAAGCTACGATATCTGGGGGTTACTGGCATAAAAAATGAAAATAACTGAAATTATATATATCAGAAGCAATTTTCCACAATGGAAAAGGTGGTTGTGGAATGAAAACCGTGCCTTCAGGTATATTACCCAACGGAACAACAAAAATGTGCTGGGCTTTAAATTGCACGAACAATCTGGAAAGGATTTTCCGACTGGAGCTATGTTAAGTGTTAATAGTGAAACCTGGGTACTTTTTCCTTTGATCTCTCCTCGAGCTCATATAGAGTAATAGGATCAAAATAAAATGCCATTTATATGAACACCTTGTTCTTTTGATCTTGGCACAAAAAATTCTGTCTGCAGCTACAACTTGGCAAACGATACATCTGCTCCTTTTAGTTGGACCTTCTAGTTTATCGTAACCTTTAATAAATGGTGTCACAGCCAATTTTTTCTGTAGTTCATGAACTTAGTCGTAATTTTCGCCCTAAGAGTCTTTAAATACACTTTCAGAAGAACCAAGAATAAGGTAAGTGGGACTTGTAAACTGGCTTACGGTCATTATGTGTATGTGTGTTGAATACATGATGTAGACTTTTGTATGCTGCTACATTTCAAAATATAATGTTAGTTGTTCTTTGGCCACTGGGGCAAAACTGTTAAATTAGTGTATCCAAATAAGAGAGTATGTGTGGATATGTGACCACACGAATAATTGTGGTTTTCACAGGTTCTAGGTTTTGGACCCCTGCTCTTTTCCAGCAGGAGGGTGATGTACCCCGTGATGTCTGGTGTGGGAACCAAACCTTTCTCCTCATTGCCCATCTCTGCAGGACAGACCATAGAGGTATTACAATGGGTAGTTCTGCATCCCCTTTGCTTTTATTTAGAGATCTACAAGACAGACAATCCACAGATGAGCATGAAGACCTTTCAGCTCTTTATTCCCCAGGGTTGATGGTCAGGAGTGTTTCTTTGGAAGTCATTATTGCGAGCACTTAAAGTAAAAGCTGCTTCTTCGTGCTCTTTCAGATCTCTTATTAAGATTCTTCTCTGCCAAAGGCTTTCACTGCGTGGAAACAGCTGAGCTGTGTTTCTCGTGACGATTGATGGTGTCTCATTGTGATCCCTGCTTCAGTTGTCTTAACCTCCAAGAGCAGACGAGATGGGCACAAAGCACTGTGCCAAATGAAAGTGAATAAACCCAAGTCCTGCAGTTTGCCAGTGTCGGAATCGCTGCTGTCCAGGAAGAGGGATTAGCGAGTGTGAAGAAACACTAGCTAGGAGAGATCTCGTGGCCAAGCAATATCTTGGGTGTCGAGTGTCTCTCTCAAGCTTTACATCCCGCTGTAATTTATATTTAGCTATTAAGCTTATTAGAGAGGAATAGTCAGCTTGTCGTACACCATGTGCAAGGAACCCGCTGTGTAAGTGCTGGGTAAGTGTTTAGGCTCTTGCTGAAATGGCTGCGGTGAAGCTTGCCGCGTGTGAGTTATCCTCCAGCAAGTTTTGTTGCAGATTTGGATCTCTGTGGTCTGTCACGAGGCAGGGGTATTCCTGACAGCCTAAACCCCTATTCTTCTAAAGTAGTACAGTATAATTCATTATGTGCGATAAAGATACTTGGCTCTCACCAAGAGCAGCGTGGACGTATTTGTGTGGGACTGCACGAGGATTAATGCATCCTGCTGAGATCAGGTATCTGTGCTAATGCAGCCACTCTGCCTCCAGTCCTTCTGCTAATTACTACAGAGCTGCCGTAAGAAAGTGTGATGCTGTAATTGTCTAGAAGGTGGTGTCTGTCCAACTCTTAATTTCAGCACAATATGCGTCCCAGTTCATCTTGCCCCAGTTCTCATTTCATATGCCTACACTGTGCCAATGGCCCCAGAATTCAGACCCACCTTTCGCACCTTTGAGACTCTTCAGACACAGAGTAAAAGTCAAAGAGCTACAAAGATTCGTATTTTTTTTGTCCTTACAATAAAAATGTGATTGCCCCGCTTCTGTGGTTAGCATGAAACAAATTGGCTCTGTCATGAAGTCAGTGGGGTACAAGTTAATACAAGGTAGTAAAGGAATAATAATAAAGTAAAACAGCAAAGTCCACAGTCTTTTATGACAAAACCAGTATGATCCTGTTGCAGTCTAAGGCCCTGCTGCAAATAGTATTTTCTGATGCCTGGATAAGTCCAATTTACATATGTACAAAGTGTATGAATAAAGTTATGAACGTAGGCTTAGCATTGTACTTTTTTTTCCTTGAAAGTAATTTACTATTGTTCAAACTTTCAGCTTTCACTGGTTTTGTTTCCAAAACCCCAAAAGGAAGAGAAAATAACAAAAGTCCATAAAGGCAAAAGGGATATGTTCTCATTTCAGTTCACAGAATTTCCTGCCTTTAAACAATACAAATATATGCCCTTAGGTTTCTAACGTGCTGGAAGGATACCGAATCCTTGAAACAGATCAAATTAAAAGCAAGTCCACTACAGCAACAGCAAATTTTACCAGCACATCCAATAGATCTCAACAAGAATTCACTGGGTTTTAACCATGTTGCCAAACCTTACAAAATCCTAAACTGCTGACTCCGTAAATGAATAAATGCTCTAAACCAGCAAGCAAATACTAGGCTGCATTGGGCACAAATAAAACCTGCAGCTTAATAATTGTTCCCTGTTAATTACAGGCCCCGTTTAAAGCAGTTATTTAATAGAACTTTGAGATGTATCCACCAGCAGGACAGACCTGGACATCGCTTTGTCAAACCTTTGAAGTACGTTGCTCCCCTTTAATTGTGGTTACGTTTCCAGCAGGCCTAACGTGTTGCTGCCAGCACTTGGGGTTGAGGGACGTGAGCACTGGTGGTAGTTTGTCACCAGATAGAACATGGCAGCTTGGGGAACCAGAATCCTGAGGAACTGGTGGCCTGAACGTAGAGGGAAGAGCTGAAGAAACGTCTCTGTGGGGCTGTTAAATGCTTTTATTTTGATTTTGTCATTTCCCTTGAAATTCTCATGTGCTGGCGTTTCTTTTGGTTTTTTGACCTATGTCAGTAGAAACCTCGAAGTACCATACTGAGAGTACTGCTTTCCATGGTCACTTGGAATGTATCTATACAAACAACACTCGGAGTTGTAGAAGCAACAGGCTGAACAGTCATCATGGAATGGTTTGGGTTAGAAGGGACCTTAATGATCATCTAGTTCCAACCCTGCTGCCATGGGCAGGGTCACCTTCCATTAGATCGGGTTGCTCAAAGCCCCATTGAACCTGGGCTTAGAGCCTTCCAGGGGTGGTCATGGTCAAGCTCTTTCCATCTCCAAGGTTTCTGATTTTTATAATATATTTAGTGCAGTAGTGGTCAAGATGACCATGTCCTACTACAGAGCAAGTGTTAGCTCGAGCTTTTCATGTGTCTCCTTACAGAAAAGGCACTGCCCTTCTTGCTGTCCTCATGCAGATATGTCACCATGCTGGTAACTGCCAACTAATAGCATATAAGTGTAACAGTGCTGTTTGTGTTCACACTATTTTCTTCTTTTTCTAACAAAACCCTGCATATTCCTCTTGTTTTATGGTCCTTCATATCTGGCATGGCTTTCTGGTACCTGGATGCTGATCCTCAGTGATCTTAAATCAGCATCACTGACATCCTGATTTATACAAGAAAAAGGAGGTTTGGAGGTTGTTTTTTTTCCCTTGTAACAACACTGCTACTAGTAGTAATAACATTTTTAGAGCTTTCTGACAAAAATACTTGATCCTTTTAGGGCAGAACGCTACTGCCATTCTAGTTTTAGAGATGCAAGGAGACTTTTGGTGTTTGGATGATGATACATCGACCCACTGGCAAAGCTGAGATTAAAACTCAGAGTTCCCTCTAAACCATGCTGCCTGGCTGAGGTACAAGTGTGTACATACTGAGTTTTAGTACAAAAAGGTGCAACTAAGTCTAATATAGTAACACATTTTTAAATGGAATCAGAGTCTCTGCATTACCCCCCTGTCCTCAGGGCCAGAGGCAGTTGACTGGACCATCTGATTTGAATGTCCTGCAGCTGAGATAATTCCACAATAGCCAGTGTTTTTCTTATAACTTGGATGTTGTACTGATGACAAAATGTGGTTTAGATTTTTTTCTGTGCAGAAAATTATTATTTTCATTTAATTTCTTCAGCTCTTTGAGAGAAAGCTTTCTTCAGTTAAACCTTCAAGTGAACGTAGGCTTCATTGCTTATTTATTTCTCGGAGTACCTGAGAAAGTGTTAAATAATTAAGGTGAAATATGTGTTTTCCTGAGAAACACACAGAAGTTTGCATTTGCGCAGTCGACTGGATTATCAAAACCAGATGTCAGCAAGTGGAACATTTTACATAAATTTATTAAAATCATTATTTACCTGTAAGTTATAAGGAGGGTTTACTTGCACTGGTTTGTTGCCAATATGTACTGCCAATAATCTGCCAAAAAGCAGCTTGCTGGCAAAATCACTGAAATGGTTAGAATATGCTTGCACAGAACATTACAACCCTGAGTCAAATGAAAACCCACTATAAACGAACTCTTTGATGGTGGATTCGCTGGAATATGGTATTGATATATGGCATGCAGTTTATATGGATTATGTATACTGTGCAAGAAGTATGGATATCTATTAAGGGTAACTTGATATGTAATCGGTTAGGACAGTTATTGTTTTCGGTATTTGCTATGAGTAAGATCACGCGGTGACTGTTCAATTTTAAAATACAGACCATTCTCCGAAGCACCAGCACACTATTTGTTCAATTAATGCAGAAAAGCTATTGGAAACGTAAAATATCTGACATCTATACGGAGTAATTTTAAAGGCAACTTTTCTTCTAGGAACAATTTATACATTACATAAACTTATATTTTTCATCCAAGTATCATTTCGAGAATAGCAAGCTTAAATATTGGAGGCCATAGGGAAACATAATATTACGATAATGTTCTTTGGTGCGGTTTGGAAGGTTTTAGGAAACATTTGGAAGTATTTTTCTCATAAAGTCACTTAACTATTGAAGTGTTATGATAGCACTCCCTTCTGCATTGCGTATGTTACAAAACTGCCTGTTTAAAGGGGACATCCATTCTATATATCCTGATTAGAAGTATTGCCACAAAACAGGAAATTATATGTTACAGGATCCTGGTATTAGTTTTAATTAAAAAAAAAAAAAAAAGGAAATAAAAGACAAAATGATTTAAGGTGTGATATCAGTTTTCAGACACCCATTTCCAATTCCATATAGCAAGACGAGATACTGCATTGTTTGGAGCTATATGTGAAATTTGCGTTTTCTAAAGGAGCACTCGAGAGCTGAGTTTGTTTGGGTTTCTTTTCTGTTTAAGTAAGCACTAATAAACATGACCAATCCTTTAAGATCCTAAAGAACCTTAAAAACCTTGCAATTCTCAGAAGCCTAACTCTTTCCTCATAGTGTAATCCATTCTTTTGAACTTCTGCAGAGGCAGAACTTGAATCAACAATTTCTACATTGCTGGTAGTTGTTATCAAGGTGACTCTTAGGGCTCCAAAAGTGTATCTGTTACCTTGCAGTGTCGGTGTAGCAGATCTACACAGTCATGATGTTTAATTATAGAGAAAATTACTTCTTTTTTTTTTTCTGAACTATCAATTAATTCATGTTTTCATATCTTGCACAAAATAATGCATAAGTTATTTTCATCTGCATTATAAAATATGTATTGTAGTTCATTACCATCTTTCTGAGGAGCTTTTAAATTATCACCATTTCATTTGTTGAGAAGGATGTTCTTAGAAATTCTGACTGCACAGATTCATATATTTAATGTTAAAGGATTTCAAGGAATTGAAGATGTGAATTCAGAAATAATATATTTAGGCTCAAACTCGGTCTCACTTGAAGTCAAAAAGAGCTTTGCCTTTGACTTCAGTGCATCCAGAGTCGTTCTTCTGGTATTAAAAAGCAGAGTAATCACTATCTGATTTTTACCTAAAGCGCTTAAGATATTGTTGAAGTCATTTGTCAGGAGTAAGTATGTAACAGAATGGAATAATCCCACAAGTACTGGATTAGGCTAGAGATGCTTTTGGCTGAAATGACGTCCGACAAGAACAGCACAGAGGACTCGAAACCGGGAAACCTTTGACTTTCAGGGATATATATATATTTTTGGAGTAGTTTCACCTGCCTTAGTTTTGCATCGTTTCACTGCAGGATGTGTTTTGGGAGGTGGTACCTTCTCTGTGTAAGGGTTGAGAAGAGCGTTTTAGTTAAAATCCTGGTTCTCTAGAATGTTGGCTTTACAGTGCACCTTGAGCAGTAATCTTCATGGTAGAAATTCAAATGGAATATGGTTTGGAAAGTCAGAGATTGGTTTGACCATCCGTCCTATATTGAGGTACAGATGTGGCATCTTAGGGAATTAAATTATCAGAGCGTTGTCAAATCGGAGTGAATCTGGATTGGAAAGAAAAGTGTAAATGCTAAGCAAAAGTGGGAATTTTTGGCAGTGGCAAATAAGAATATATTAAGGGATTTTGCTCAGACAATATTTGGAAAAAGTAGGTGGAAGGTTTGAGGAATCTGAGAATTACCATGTTTCTTTTCTGCTGTCTTTACTCTTGACATCTCTCCTCTCCTGCCTGTCTCATCTTCACAGAATCATTTAGTTGGAAAAGAACCTTAAGATCATTGAGTCCAACCATTAACCTAACACGGCCGAGCCCACCTCCAAACCATGTCCCTAAGAACCTCATCTACGCGTCTTTTAAACACCTCCAACAGACCGAGTTACCACGTGAGTTAAAACCAGCTGCCTGCGGTTGATCTGGATCTAACTGCTCTATTCCAGGAGCATCTCTGGATCCTCCCGCTCATCAGGCACACTGCTGGAGTCAGAAGGGTTGCTGCATTCAGCTAATTTGTTGCCAAAATGGCAATATTTTGGCTTATTTGTCAGAAGCAAGTCTTCTTCATGCTTGGCCTCGATAGTTAGAACTTGACTGGTCCAACTGGATGGGCTGTGAACAGAAGGTGAGACCTTCCAACCTTGGTGATTCCCTGAGTCTGTTCTGTATTTCTCCTGTGTTGTGGGAGAGAGAAGATAATGACAGCAAGAAATCATCACATCTCAAATAATATTTCCATGCTTCTGTATCTTGTAGTTCACAGACAGGGAAATTAGTGTAAACTCTACTTATTCTACCCAGGAAAAAATATATTCTAGTGTGGGAAGAGAAGCTCAGCCACAGCCCTTGTATTTTCTTTTGCCGTGCCCTTCCCAGTGCTTAATCTTGGCTCTGTTCCGTTTTCTTTCTGTTCTCTCTCTTTGCTCCTAATCCTTGTCCATGCTTATAAGCTCCTAATATTTATATGGCATTATCTGTGTAAGAGATTACTGCTGACAAGTAATCTCTTCCCTCTTCTGAAGAATTACAACCATTGCTAAAGATCAGAAAGTGAAATTAGATCCCTGAAAGTATGTGACAACTTCAGTAAACCCTAAGAGCAAATTCCCTAAATATTGGGAATCTTCTTTTGAGCTTTTAGGTTTGAACCGTAGCACGGCTTTGGGACACCTGACCACGCTTAGCAATTGGGTTTTGCTGTAGAGCAAAATGCGACAGTAGTTGTATGGAATAAAAATCACTGAGCTGAGAGCAGTATAATCTTTCAAGAAGCAGGTAAATACAAATGCATCAGTTTTACTGCTCCCAGGTGATTTGTCAGATTACTTATAAAATATATAAATGTATAATTTTTTATATACATACAAGTATAGTTGCTGTCTTCTGCACTTTGGCCTCCAAAGAACTGCTTTCATTACTTTTTCCTTGGAACAGAGTGGACAGAATTCTAATTTGAAAAAGCTCGTAAGTATCCATGCAGCTTTGGTATTTGTAAAGTGCTTGGCCAGTAGTAAGTGTGGATGATGGAGTAGTTTCGCACCCATTTGTAGTAATTGTGGAAACAAATTCATCACGGGAACAGAATAAATTCAGGGAAGCAGAAAGAAAGTGCAAAAGTGGAATTTCCCAATTATTGCAAATGACAAAAATGACTGTCCATCCCAACCATTACAAGACAAACAGACTCCAGGTATTAGAATCACGGAAACTCTCCGCAGATCTCTGTTTTAAGTCACATAAATTCTACTAAAAATATTACAGTTAGCAAAGAGACGTGTGTGATGGTGTTTAAAGAAAGACAAAGGAAATTCTCAGACAATGAGCTTGTTAAGTGGTAAGTTGTGCCGTGATGGTGCTTCAATGACGAAGGAAGTGCGGCAGCTCTAAAATGTGTTTGCTCCAGCTCCAAGGCCTGGGGAAAGTTTCTACTATATATGAATATGACTATCTCCTTTTATTATTTTTAAACATTTTAATAGCAATGTTTAAAAAAAATCCATTGCACTGCCAGAACTATCTTTAACTTTGCTTTCAAATGTAACTACAGTTACAGAAGGGCCAGTTTTTATGAATACTATATATATATATATATTTTAGCTTTATATCCATTCTTACACATTATCCCTGCTCATTGAGAACAACTATTCAAACAAGTTTGCAACACGCAGAAGTTGCCTGTATAATTTGATATAAGCTCAACCAGCACCCCATTAAGTCTTTCTAATGTGGTTTCTATTCATTGAGCAGTGTCATTGTGGCCCTCCCATCCTTTTTTTGTTGTTGTTTTTAATAAAATGGGGCACAAAGTGACTCTTGGTGCCACAAAAACAAACCGGTTTCCGTGGATAATTTGTTCTTAGGGCAAATGAAGTGCTTTGAATAAACACACACAATGTTTCATAGCAACTTGTTACAGAAGAGCTGAGCAAAACACGCGTGTCCGCTTCGGGTAAAAGTGTGTGGGTTTCTTCAGAATGGGGTTTCATGGCATAAATGGAAAGAAAATATATAATACATCAATTGGGGAGTTTAAAAAAATCTATTATTCAAAATGGCAAACGTTTAGATGAAAACTCTGGCTTTTAGTATATGGAATTTTTATTATATATGAACTTAGTTTAATTTTTAAGCCGTATTTTTATCTAAACATCTATACCCAATGTGCAAAAAGTAAAAGTTTTCAAGGCTTAGTCTTTTTAAAGTCTTCATGAAGTTTTAAAATCAACTGTTAAATGTGTCAGAGATCCTCAAAAATCTGAATAAATAAAAGAAAAATAGTTTTGAAAATAAGTCATGATGCTAGAGTTAGATACCTAAATCTTTCACTGTTTGTTCTGAGCTTTCAGTGTTTAATTATATGAGTTGCGCATAAAAGTCAAACATTTTCCGTGTTTTTTAAATATAAGGGACAGTACATTGTGGAACCTGTTGAATGTGTTAATATTTGTATGCTTTGGTGATAATTTTTTCTGGAAAGTTTCACGTGTACAAGATTTCACTACTGCAAGTTAATAATAACAACACAATCCTTCTCCCGTCTTAAAAATAGCATTTTTCCTATGTGAGTGGTGTGTGTTGTAACTAAGGTTGGGAAAATTGGTGCGGCCTTGATAACGAAACCCTACATGTCTCCAGAGTGGTTTTGAGAGTCATGGAATAGTTTGGGTTGAAGGGACCTTCAAATCCCACCCAGTGCCCCCCCTGCCATGAGCAGGGACATCTTCACCAGCTCAGGTTGCTCAGAGCCCCGTCCAGCCTGGCCTGGGATGTCTCCAGGGATGGTTCAGCCACCACCTCTCTGGACAACTTTGAACCAATATTTTACCACCCTCATTTTTAAGAATGTCTTCCTTATATCTCTTTCTTTAAGCCTGTGCTCTAGTGGCCAGGAAGGCCAATGGTACCTGGGGTGGGTTAGAAGGGGGTGGTCAGTAGGTCAGAGAGGTTCTCCTGCCCCTCTGCTCTGCCCTGGGGAGACCACACCTGGAATATTGTGTCCAGTTGTGGCCCCTCAGTTCCAGCAGGACAGGGAACTGCTGGAGAGGGTCCAGCGCAGCCACCAAGATGCTGCAGGGAGTGGAGGAAAGGCTGTGAGGAAAGGCTGAGGGAGCTGGGGCTCTGGAGCTGAACAAGAGGAGACTGAGCGGTGACCTCGTTCATGTTTATACATATATAAAAGGTGAATGTCAGGAGGATGGAGCCAGGCTCTTCTCGGTGACAACCAGTGATAGGACAAGGGGCAGTGGGTACACAAAAGTGGGAACACAAGAGGTTCCACTTAAATTTCAGAAGAAACTTCTCAGTGAGGGTGTCAGAGCCTGGCCCAGGCTGCCCAGGGAGGTTGTGGAGTCTCCTTCTCTGCAGACATTCCAACCCGCCTGGACACCTTCCTGTGTAACCTCATCTGGGTGTTCCTGCTCCATGGGGGGATTGCACTGGGTGAGCTTTCCAGGGCCCTTCCAAACCCTGACGTTCTGTGATTCTGTGTCTGCTCCTGTCCCAGCTCTGCTATTCCACGTGTAGCCGCTCTGTGGCTGTATCTTCTGAAATTTAGGCAGGGATTCAAAAAACTCTGATGGTCTTTGTGGGAGTAGAAACTGGCTCCAGCTGGCTTTTTCTCCAGGTTATAGGCTTCTGGGTGGTGATGTAGAAGTCCTGCATGCTCTTAATGTGTATAAATGACTGAGTTCTGGACAGGTACTGGATGGAGAGATGACTTTGTCTGGAAGGCGGCAGAAAAGAAAAATTAATGAGAGCTTGGAAGAGGAAAAAATAGAATAGCTGGAGCAAAAATATTCTGGAGAAAATGTAAACACAAAAAATGTGCTAACTAGACATTGTCTTTCTTTCTCCAGCATTCTTTTGGGAACTGCACATGAGCAGGTTTAGAAGATTTCGTGTTGTTATTAGTTTATTTTCAGGTCATTTATTTAAGTGTCATAAAGAACATTAGCTGGTGGTTAGGGACTACAATATCTATTATATCACTCCAATCATGTGGACAAGTTTATACTACGTGTGATTTACAACGGTCTTTCCGCAGTTAAAATGGTTATACTCAGGTACGGGGTTCTATACGTGGTTGTATTAGCGGAATCCAAGTGGGTGAGCACAGAATCTTCCAGTCAAAGTCCCAAAAATGAATGTTTTTAGGCGAACACTGTGGGCTGCAGCGAGAGCTGTTTATGGCTCTCTGCCTACATCCTTTATCATGTCTCCACTGTTGTTAGTAAAATATACAGAACTACTTTATGCCAAAACAATGGAAGCTAATGCAGATAACTTGTTCCAAAGTTAACCATCAAATAAATCTCTTTTTTTTTTTTTTTTTAAACTGTTAAGTGAAATGGTGTTCTAAAACTTTTAAAAATTGTCAAGATGATGAATACTGTGTGTGTAGTACAAGTAAATACCAGGGAATTGATTGCACACACATGTCTTAAATAAAGGATATTAAATAGTTTATTCCAGAGGGAGATCGGTGAAGTTTTATCTAATATTATTAGAAATTCTGCAATGATGGATCAGATGCATAAGGGCTGAAAACTAAGAAAAAAAACTCTTCAGGAATAGAAATGGTGCATTGAGTGGATTATTTTCTGTGAGACCAAAGACAGATGGGGGGATACAACCTGCCCAGGTAGACCGACCTCTCACATGTGAAGCAATTCTTCTTAACGACAATGATTTTTCAAAGTCTGGTTTGGTAAATCAGTCCTCTCAATTCTGTCGTAGACTCGGTGTTGTAGGATAAATCCCTTAACCTATTTCTCCTTCAGCTTTTCCCATGCGTAAATGTACAGAAGTATATCCTCATGGGGATGCGTCCATACTTCAGAGGAGCCACCACCGTCCGGTTTGAGGTCTATAATCCAGCTTAGACTGTAAAAACGACAACTTAACTGTTAAAAGCACATATGTATGGAATTCAGCCATATTGAATTTATACTTTTATGCTCTGAGCATCTGTTGCTGAGATGGGAATAGTTTAACCCAAGCCCATTTGGGAACATGTCTTGTTTAGGCTGCAGGTAATGGGTTTGGATGAGGCTGTTGAATGCGATTGAACTTGTTCTGAGCGGCTCCAATGAGTGATGGCTAGCAGTGGAATAAAGGTGGATCTCATAGGTGATTTGGTCGATGGCTTGAAAATATAGATGAACGTGAAAATAATATACCGAGGGACAGAAAGGAGTTTTAGGGGTTTGAAGAAAAATCCTCAAAGCGATTAGTCAAGAGTACAACTGCAGTAAAGCTCGCATAGTTTGTATTTTGGGAGTAATTTTGAAAAATAAAAGAGTATTTTTGCATTTAATCTGCTCCCTTGTAGTGGATGATTCTGGTGTTTAGGAGTATTTGCTTTGACAAAGAGGGATCCCAGAAACAAGCGGTGATGGAGTAAAAGTCGGAAGAACCGTGGAGGAGATTGATGAAGTGAAGCAAGTGTTGGCTTTAGTAAACAGGTCAATAAACAGGCTATAGTGTGTCAACATTTGGAAATTAAAAGGAAATGGAAAATTTGAATGCCTGTACTCGTCTGGGAGAACCATAATCACACTGAAAGGCATGTAAGTAAATAGTATTTGGGTAAATTAACTTGAAGTACAGGCAAGCGTTAGAGTGAGGATCCTATGGTGGCTGTGCATCTATTCCTCTTCATGTTCGTTTAGAAGAGTCGTGTTTGAATGAAAGAGCTTCACTTGGTTGTTTCCTGGGCAAGGACCATAATTCATTACTGCTTTAAATCAAATAGTAAAACTAGATCTGCATAAAATGTAATATTTCGTATATTACAAAAATGAGTTCAGTGACCTCAATATAACTGTACAAATGTGTCCTACGGTTGGGAAGGGTTTTCTCCAGGATGGACATCAGGTGGAGGAGCCCCTGGTGTCTGATGTTGTCTGTGGTACCTCCAGGTCATGAGCAGCTCTGCCTCAGTTTCCCCATCTTGGTGTTCAGTACTCACACCTGTGAAAAATCATGGGGGTAGTTGCTTTTATCCTATAAATGGATGTAGAACTCAATCCCTCAATCCTTTTCTCCAAAGTTTGGTTTTTTTTCTAATTTGTGATTAATTTTTTCATATGGTCATTATAGAAATAAGGAGTGGATAGCTAGGTTAGTAGACCCACTTCCATGTCATGGTAGATGTGTGTCCCACGTTATTAGGCAACAAATGGTCTTTGTGCGTCAACTTTGGACCTGTGCTGAAGCAACTTGCTAGGCTCAGCCTAGACTTAGACGAGCCTCATGTTCGACTGAA